>NW_010225448.1:0-236 GCF_000690775.1 Eurypyga helias | reverse complement strand
GGCCCCGCGGCGAGCCGTGGTGCTCCGCGGCTGCAGTGCGAACGCGCACGCGCAGGGAGGAGCGATGATATCACAGCCTGGCTCTCCATGAGCTATTTAGGGGGTTTAATTATTATTATTATTATTTTTCTTTCCCGTTCCTCTGCCTCTGAACAATGCCCGTCCCGGCGGGGCCGCAGTTCACACCATTGTGTGGGGCTGCCCGGCCTCAGGAAGGGGAAGATCCTTATCCCCGC
>NW_010225447.1:5052-6699 GCF_000690775.1 Eurypyga helias | reverse complement strand
AAACCATTCCCTGATTCTGTGATTCATTTGCCAAATTATCCCTTTTTTAAAGTAACACACCTCTGGAGAAGACGTGCCGGGGCAGGCGGGAGCCCAGCAGCGTTCAACTTAGCTACTGACTCCGGCGACTAAAAAAAGAGCCCAGACAAAGAGCAGCAACATTAATGGCATCACAAAACCCCTCCTCTCCGGTGTTTCTGCTTGTTAGCACAGGGGAGAGACAGGCTCAAGCTGGGATTTCAGAAGAGCTTAAAGGAGTTAGATGCCTGAATCCCATTCAACAGCAACAGGAATCCTGTACTTAATTTCTGGGCTGTCTTTGAAGATCTTGGTGATAATTTGCACCTTCCGAGCACATTTAATCTCAAAGCCACTCACAAAAGGACGGCGAGCGGGGAGGGAGCTCAGGAAAGTCCCGTTTCCAGGCCCACGGGGAAAACAACTGGCATTTACCAAATGCAGGGGAGAGGGGGGAGCAGCCCCAGGTCCCGCTCCACAACCCGCTGCCCCGAAACCTGCTCCACAGCGATGCCCAGAGCCAGGTCCCAGGGAAACGCCAGTGCAAGGACCCAGAGCAACACAAGAGCAGGGTCCTGGAGCAGATCCCATCCTCCCATCAGCAAGAGGCACCGGCAGTACCCGGGGGGACAGAGATCCCAGACAGGGGAGAGAGCACGGAAGGAGGACAATGCCACTTCATGCCCAAAACGCTGCCATATGTCTCTGGCTGCATCCATGTCAAATCAGACATATCACAGAACATCTCCAGAGATGTTTAATTGCACAACCCAAGCACTTGGTCCAGTCATTCGAGGTCGGGGACCTTGAGCCCAGCCGGGCGGTGGGAGCAGTTCCACAGTGACCAGGCTCGCCCAACACCCCACACAGCACCAGCCACACTCCTTGTACCTTCTCTCTCTCTCTTTCCTTTTCTTTATTTATTTTTCAGCTAATGAACTGCTCTCCAGAGCTACTTTATTACTATTGATTCTAGGAGCAAAATCCAATTGATCTCAGTTAAAATGAACCATCTTTTTAATTCTGGTATATGACAGCAATGGCTGGGCATGAACTGCCCCGAGCTAAGGGCAGGATGGGCACATTGCACAAGTGTCCAGCAGCCAAAAACCCCGGTAATTAAGCCAGAAATTATCCGTCGGGGTTCAGGGAGTAATGCTGTGACTGCTGCAAGGGAGGAGGGTCCGGCACAGACATCCACCCGTCCCCAGGGACTCACCGTGTTGAAGTTGGGGAAGAGGTTGAGCGGTGACGTCCCGTTGAGCCTGAAGGTCAGAAAGTGCTTGATGTCCAAGGGGGGGTGAAGGGGACGGCCGGGGATAGGCAACGACGCTAAGAGGGGGCTGCTGTGTCCAGAGGGACCTGGGCAGGCAGAGGGGAAAGAGCAGCGTTAGTGATGGTGGGCCCTGCTCGTGGCGGGGGGACATGGCATGCGGGGACACAGCACGGGGGGCCATCTGCCACTGGCCCCAGCTCAGGGTGGCCCTAGGCACCCCGCTGCCTTCTGGGCTCAGCATTCCGGTCCAAAGCCGAATGCTGCTCACTTTGAACCCTCCGAAAAGCATCAGAGCCCCCACCCAGGAAACAGCCCCTTCCCCAGGCTCTCCCATGGGAGCCCACGCAGCCCCG
>NW_010225447.1:4305-4791 GCF_000690775.1 Eurypyga helias | reverse complement strand
CCCCCAAAATCAGCAGCCCCACGGCAGCGGTTTTCCACCCTCCATCTGTCCTTCCACCAGCAAAGCAGCCTCCAAGAGGCGTAAGTCCCAGGCTGGCCTCCTGCACCGGGCACAGCCCTGGGAGCAAGAGGGGGGTCGTAAAGTTAAAATAAACCAATGAACAAAATACAGTAAGAAAAGGTTTCAAAGCCCTGGGAGCCAGAAAAGCCCCGCTGCATCTCACACGGCTTCACACCCGCTCCCTGCTCCAGCTTGCCTCGACAGCCTTGTCCCTCTGCCTGGAACAAGGATGAGACAAACATTCCTGGGGGTTTCTTGGGATTTCTGGGTCCTTTTTCAGCTCAAGGGTGGTCGCGGCGCAAGGCTGCCCCAGCGCAGCATCACCCCCAGCCCCCGGGGCGAGAACAGCATCAGCCCCTCGTGGGTGCTGCTCGCCCGCGGTGCTTGGCTCGCTTCTCTGCACCCGACCGGGCGCTGGGTGAGGCG
>NW_010225447.1:3951-4280 GCF_000690775.1 Eurypyga helias | reverse complement strand
ATCTGCCATGCTGGCCAGCGGGCTCGCGGCCCCCGCGGGCAACGACGACCTCTTTCCGGGAGAGCGCACACGGGTGCTTCAGCAGCACCGGAGCCGTCCCTGCGCCAGGCCTGGCTCCGGGGAAAAATTAGGTTTTGCTTCATCAGGCGTGCATTGATCGAGTTAATTCCAGAGTCGCCCAGAAGGGAGATCTGGGAAAGTAAATAAATAAATAAAGCGACAGCAACGGTGACGAGGAAGGCAGCAAAAAGCAAGCAGAAATGGGTGAATGATGCATAATTAACCTTCTGAGGCGTGAAACAGTATTTCTGCATCAAATCATCTGAGAC
>NW_010225447.1:3528-3869 GCF_000690775.1 Eurypyga helias | reverse complement strand
AGAGCAGCAGTGGCAACCCAGGCATTTGGGGCTGGATTGGAAGGGTTTCCAGTTGCCTTTGTCAGCACCGACGCCTTGCGCTGACCGTGCTGGCCTTACAAATGCATATATAGATTACCTTTACCACCGGGAGGGACAGCGAACGCCCCTGCCCCCCCCACCGGTACCCGAACAGAGGGAGTTTGCAGCTCAGCACATACCACGACGCCAGTGAAACCCGGCTGTGCCGCCCGGCCCCACGGCCGAGGGATTTGCTCCCTGGGAGAAGCTTGGGGTGGGTGCACAGCCCGGGGGTGCTGGGGGAGACACACGGGTTCCCCGGGACAGCCACTGCCTGTGGG
>NW_010225447.1:3109-3488 GCF_000690775.1 Eurypyga helias | reverse complement strand
CCCAGGTATGCGGAAAGGTGCCGAGCCGCCAAGCCACGTTGGCACATCCTTGAGCCCAAATTTGTGGATTAAACGTATTTTTGGGCTGGATCTGCAGTCGGGTAAAACAGGCCATTAGCAGAGAACCCAGAAACCCCAACCGAGATGGGACCCTGCGGAGGGAACAGGATCTTTCCCTCCTGGTTCTGCAACTGGAGTGGACAAGATCCCGACAGAAAAGGGCTGAAAACCCTCAAACAGCCCCATTGTCACTAGAGAGGCGAAATGGGGCAGCAGCCACACGCCACAGGGACAGAGTCACCCCCAGCTTCACTCTGCCTGAACCTCAGACGACCACAAAAGCATAAGCACCACGTGCAGGGAGAGGCACAGCCGCAGC
>NW_010225447.1:2146-2992 GCF_000690775.1 Eurypyga helias | reverse complement strand
CCTGCCTTACCTTTGCTGCAGGGCAGATTCCGGCAGCAGCTGCAGGCTGTATTTTTAGGTATTAATTAGACACTCAATTAAGAGGATTTGCTGTGGGGAGAGTGGCAGGATCCCCAGGTCTGTATAGGATGACACGACCTTACCCGAGGTGACGGGCACGGCCAGTGACAGGGTGGGCTGTGCTGGTGAATGACACCCCCAGATGCGGGGTTTGCAGCTCTGGAGCAGGACCGACCCCAGGACAGCACCCCCTTTGTCTCTCCCCCTATTTTGGCAGAGGACCCCCCACCTCTGCTGCAAACACGGCCACTCTGGCACCGCAGCATCAGCCCCGTGGGTCCTGCCAGGATGGGACGTGCTTGGGGTTCCATGGGGCATTTTGGAGGGTACAAGGAGGGTAGCAAGGAGCCCCGTGTCCCCGACACAAGCACCAAGGGCACCAGCCAGGCTCTCGGCACGTGCCACCCAACTGGGGCCACGGAGGTGGGTCGCTGTGCCCATCTCTGCGGCACGGAGACATCCTCCCTGCTGAGCTGCGCTGGTCAGGTCTGAACAGCTGCAGCCTGGGGGGGTCTCTTCACCCACCCCAGCCCTGCAGGGAGGGTGCACAGCCTCGTACCTGAGCACCCAGGCCTGACAAAAAGATGCCAAGCCACATGGCATCACCCCTGCAGTGCCACACGTGTGTCCCCCCCCGGGACTCAGCCCGGCGCCATCAGCTCAGCCCCTTCCCAGCCCAGCTCCTGCCCTCAGGCACACAACTCTCGGAGGGGTCCCTTGGAATTTAAAGACATATTTAATCCCTCATTTAACCAAACCCAGCACCATGCCCGGCCACCGTCCCCA
>NW_010225447.1:928-1863 GCF_000690775.1 Eurypyga helias | reverse complement strand
CACAGGACAGATGGAGACGGAGCTGTTTGCTCACACAGAAGCGGTCTGGCTCCCTCCCATTTGGTAGGTGTTCTCTGCAAATTTGGGTGGTGTCTCAAATTCCCTTACCCAGGGCTTTAGAGCTTTTCTGTCCAGCCAAGCACAGGTTGAATTCACTCCAGCTCTTCCCAGGAGACTCTCCGGGAAACGCGTGCGCGCGATGCCAAAGGCTGCTGGCAGGGGAAGAGGAGCAACACCCGGTCAGGATGCTGGAGCACGACTGAAGCGCTGGGGCAGCCCCAGCACTACTGGGGGTCTGGGACCACCCTCAGTGCCTCCAGCCCCAGCAGACCCCGCAAGCCCAGCCTGGACCACAGAGCAGCAGATCTGGTGGCCCTGGTGACAGCGATGCTGTGGCTGCCCCCGGACGTGCCCGCAGCCGGACCAGCCTCGGCTGAGCAGAGAGCACAGCCCCTGCTTCCCACCCAGCTCCTCCATCCTACCCAGCTCCTGCGGAGCCCAGCGGAAAGGCCAAGTCCCCGTCCTGGGGGCTGCAGAGACTCTCTGTGCCACACATTCTGGCACGGAGCCGGTTCCCAGCCCCCCTGAGAACACAAGTACAGTGCCCCAGCCCCCCTGAGAACACGAGGACAGTGCACGCTGCGAGCATCATCCTGCCCAAACCTATTTCCAGCTGCCACAGCCGCCTCCTCTCGCGCACAGTCCAGAGAGCAGCCAGCCCGGCCCGCAGGACACGGACACACCGAGAACCACGCACCGAGCCGAGGGGTGCTTGGGAGCACCCGGCTTTCACCCAAATACACCTGACAACAAACCAGCACCTCGACCCTACGGACAGGACACAGACCCTGGGCCACCAGCAGTCACCTGCCACCAGTCCCGAGGACAGAAATCCCGTTTTTCCCTGCCGCCACCGCAGGCAGCGGGCACTGCGT
>NW_010225447.1:691-916 GCF_000690775.1 Eurypyga helias | reverse complement strand
GGGCACCCCCAGACACCCCATCCACACGTCCGACACGGGTGTCCGGGGGCACAGCACCCACTGGGTTGGACAGACAGCAAACCACTCCTCAGAGCGATGTTGGGGGGGCAGCCGTGCCAGCCCAGGGCAACCCCCCAGCCACCCAGGCTGCTCGCCAGAGCGGGAGGGTCTCCGTGAGCCAGGGCTGGGGTGGAGAAAGGTCCATCTGCTGGGGCGGCGGGGAAG
>NW_010225447.1:0-674 GCF_000690775.1 Eurypyga helias | reverse complement strand
CTTGGCCCCCCACAGCCCTTCTACGTTGCTGCAGCACAAGTCCCAGCGGGAGGCAACCACACGGGATCATCAGTGTTATGGACACTGGGGTCAAATCCTGCTGGACACGGACCCTGCGTCTGCGGGACAGCGCGAACTTACCCAGGGAAGGAGTGGAGCAGAATCCCGTGGGAGGGGCCGGCACTCTCTTAAACCGATGTGATGCTTCAGGCGGCTGCGCTGGCTTTATTGCAGATTAAAATCAGTCAGGAGGGTCTCCTCGCTCATCCCAACAGAAGGGAAGGAAACATCCCCCTGAGTTAAACTGCAGAAGCCCCAAAACACCCAGATGCCCCATGGCACCACTGCCCCCACACGCCCAGCCCTGGGGGCAGAGGAACCCCAGTCCTTGTCCGCCACCTCGGAACACTTAAAAGGACAAACACAAGCTCAACAACTCGGGTTTGTCCCAAAAGCAGAGGTTAAGGGACTCTTCCTTTGGTTGCGAGGCTGCAGAGAGCTCGGAGCCCCGAGGGAACGGAGTTACGCGATGCCGTTTTGAAAAGACCAGGAATTCGCTATTTATTACTTTTGGACCCCTGCTAATAATTTATTCTGTCATTGCAAAAAAAAGTCCTTTTAGATATATTTATACTTTAAATACTAGGAAAATTAAGATAGACCTTTAATATATA
>NW_010225446.1:0-7539 GCF_000690775.1 Eurypyga helias | reverse complement strand
GGGCGGCAGGAACTCCTCCGGCGCCCCGAACAGCACCCTGAGTGAGTCCCAGGGCAGCGCCATCCTCATCTCGTTCATCTACTCCGTGGTATGCCTGGTGGGGCTGTGCGGCAACTCCATGGTCATCTACGTGATCCTGCGTTATGCCAAGATGAAGACGGCCACCAACATCTACATCCTCAACTTGGCCATCGCGGACGAGCTGCTGATGCTCAGCGTCCCCTTTCTGGTCACCTCCACCCTTCTGCACCACTGGCCCTTCGGCTCGCTGCTCTGCCGCCTGGTGCTCAGCGTGGATGCCATCAACATGTTCACTAGCATCTACTGCCTGACTGTCCTCAGTGTGGACCGCTACATCGCTGTGGTGCACCCCATCAAAGCTGCTAGGTACCGCCGGCCCACTGTGGCTAAGATGGTCAATCTGGGTGTCTGGGTGCTTTCCATCCTCATCATCCTGCCCATCATCATCTTCTCCAACACAGCGGCCAACAGTGATGGAACAGTGGCTTGCAACATGCTCATGCCAGAGCCCACCCAGAGGTGGCTGGTAGTCTTTGTGGTCTACACCTTTCTGATGGGCTTCCTGTTGCCTGTGGTGGCCATCTGCCTCTGCTACATCCTCATCATTGCCAAGATGCGCATGGTGGCCCTGAAGGCTGGCTGGCAGCAACGCAAACGCTCGGAGCGCAAAATCACCCTCATGGTCATGATGGTGGTGATGGTCTTTGTCATCTGTTGGATGCCCTTCTACATTGTGCAGCTGGTCAATGTCTTCGTAGAGCAGGATGATGCCACCATCAGCCAGCTCTCCGTCATCTTGGGCTATGCCAACAGCTGTGCCAACCCCATCCTTTATGGCTTTCTCTCGGACAACTTCAAGCGGTCCTTCCAGCGGCTGCTCTGCCTCAGCTGGATGGACAATGCTGCAGAGGAACCCATCGACTACTATGCCACTGCTCTTAAAAGCAGAGCATACAGCGTTGAGGACTTTCCCCCAGACAACTTGGAGTCAGGGAGCATGTACAGGAATGGCACTTGCACCTCCAGGATTACCACCCTCTGAGGAAGCATTTCTGCCCCCCAATCCCCTGCTGCCCCCCAGCAGGAGGGTGAGCGAGGCCAGGACTGTGGCATGGGGAGGCCGGGAGGGAGGGGGTTTCCGTCCTGCCCACCGCACACTTGTGTGGTGTTTGGCACAAGAAGGAGCGAAGAAGAAAGAAAACCTCACATCCTCAGTCTGCTGTCCCATCCTTCCCCACCCCCCCGTGCCTCCCTTGAGAGCGGATGCATTTGCTTTGACACCTCCTTAGCAAATGGCCACACATGTGGGTTGACTTAGGGTCTGGCAGCCAGGATCTCTGTCTGATGTGTGGCTGTACTGGTCCCGCAGTGACCCTCCTTTTGTACAGATTGACTTCCAGCTCGGTGGGTGGGAACCCTCAGGCCCCTGAGTCGAGCCTGCCTCAGTCAAGCCTCAGCATTCAGGCTCAGACTCCCCCCAGCTGAAAGCGACCCTGCTCAGCATCTCTTGGTATGCACCTCCCCTTCGGAGAGTAGAGACGCTGGGAAAAGTCCTCCCAAAATATACCTTGCCCTCCTCCAGGAAGGATCAAGTAGCTTCTCTCTGTCCTTTCCTTCCCCCAAGAACGAAGAAGAAAGAGGGGAGCAAAAAAGCCCTGAGAAAAGAAGCAGCACAGTCATGGAGCCACCTTTTGCTTTGCAGACAGCTTCCAGCTCAGTGGGGCTCTGGCTCTCTCTGCTACTCGGGGGAAGCAGGGCGGAAAAGGTCTTGGAGGAAAAAAAAATCTGATTATTGCTGTGCTTCAGAGCTGCGCAGCAGGTTGCTGATAACAGGAGATAACCGGCCCCATGACTCACGAGGAGCAGGGCACTGAGCCGGGAGACGTTTGAAGGTGTCCGCACATAGAGTAAGGTGTGCTAATAATAAAGTTTAAAGGGAGCGCTCGGCTGTGAAGCCACTGTCTTACGCATGCCACGTCGGCTGTGAAACAGCGATGAAGGGACCCGGGTGGCCGTAAAGTCACTTTAGCCTACATGGAAAAAGAGGGATCCATTTCAAAACCTCCATCAGGCTCTGAAATAAATACTTGACAAAGAAGTAGCTGTTTGAGAATAGCTATTACCCTAGCTCCAGTTTCTTCTGTTGCACTAAAAAAAATAAAATGGGTTTCATATGTTGCCAATGTAATATACTGGCCCAGAGCTTCTTAATGTTTCATTTCTGAGAATTGTTGTTTCTAGTGTGTGCCACGTGTCTTTTTGTTTGATTTTTTTCTTTTTAATTTGATTCTTGTCAGTGTTGTGAAGTGTTTCTCTGAAGCAATTTATACTGTGTACTAATGTCTGTGGTGGCTACTTGCAAGGTTGCATTTAAAATGGGTGATGCTCAAGAAGGCTCCTTTTCAGATAAAAAGATTGTCACTTTTTCTAACTTTTTCATCTGCATTGTCTCCCCCAGAAAATATTCCCTCTCTTGCATTTCCTTTCTTCCCCTCTTACGACAGAACGATTTTCATATTGACAAACGAATCTTTCTTGTTTGATAAATGACAGCTGATTAAACAAACCTCCTATCCCTGCTCCCTCTTACTCCAGACGTCAGAATTGGTACGGACCGTGTTGAAATAAGCAGCTATGTTTTTTGCTTTCCACCACCTATATTAACAGCGTCACACAGTGGCGGTTGTCCCAATAGCTGTGACGAATCACTTCTCTAGCACAATACTGTGGTTGCATTAATTATAGCTACTGGCAATCTGAGGCAAGAGATTGGGAAAAATCTCTAGTAGCAGCACACCCGTAGCATTGTATTGGCAGCTACAGTGCTGGAGTATAGTGCTAAGTGTGAGGGTGATAATTAAGGCATCTGGCATTTGCAGTGGTGGACTTACTACAGGTTTTTGTTCAATTATACCCTTTAACTTCACTCAGTAGCAAAAAGCGGTATACTACTTTGTACATTTCTTTCACCAAAAATTAGGTACTCTTAAATGAATGTATAAATTCAGTATTTCAAATTGTCTGATTCAAAGACCATCGAAATGAGAGATAGAATTCTAATTCACTTCAATGGACTGTGAGTCAGCTCTTTTAGTTTAAAAATTGCTAATGTGGAATCTGTTACATCCTTATTAAACTGTTTTGTGAAAAGCTTTAACAATTGTACAGTTTCTTTTCTTTTACTTCCCAGTGGACCTCATTTAAAGAAAACATGCAGATATTAATTTTGGTAATGTTTTACATGCACATATGGGGGAAAAGAAGCATGAAATCTCTTTATAAGCTTATTTAACTTTTCACAGAAACCAAACATCTGTCAAAACAGTAAAATGCCCCACGATACCATGCAGTGCTATTTGTAGAGCTTCACTTAAAATCTCACTCACAATCTCTTCAAAATGGTATAAATCTCATAATCTTATGTTGCATTTTTCACCCAGACATATTGTTATGTGTGGTTGGATTAAACAGAGAGTCAGATTACTTTCTGCTGTTGGATTTGTTTAACATCAGACATGATGAACAGAAGTTAAAAAGCAGTGATTCATACCCAATTCTCAGCTTCGATGAAAAGTTGAGCCCGGGTTTGTTTCTTCTTTCTCTTTATTTTTTTTTTCTTCTTCCTTTGCCTTTAAACAAAATTGTGGTGGATGCCTGCACACCTACTTTATTTAATTTCGGTTCCCTCAGGGAGAACACAGAGGGGTGGTGTTCATACTGGGCAGAGAAGCCAGGCGCTGCCACGGAGGCTGAGTGTGCCTGGGGAGATGGCAGGCTTTCCTTCACATGGGTGCACTAATCCACTGCCAGCCAGCCAGCCCCTGTGATTACTAGCTAAAACACCCTCTGTAGTTTCAGCTGGAAACAAAATCTGTTTATCCTAAATTAACAGTTCTTCCTGCTATTTTTCACCCTGAGCTTAGTTTGACTTTGGCAGTGGGAGAGGTGATCAACAGCTGTAAATCACTCTTAATTTGCTTTGGAAGAAAAAGTTTGCTCATTCTGTGTTATTATTCTAAATAGTAGAACATAACTAGCAGGGGAATAAAAAAAAAAAAAAGGTTGTCCTTGTGAAATAATGTATCAGAAAACAAACAGAACTCTTTTAATGCTTTCCAAGTTGCAAATAAGAGTCTTCAGATTTCATATGGAAACAATTCGAACCAATGCTTAGTTCAGTAAAAAGAAGAGTACAATGACGTATTTCTTGGTGATATATTGCTTTTTTATACAGCTGTAACATAATCCATCTACAAATGGGTAAGCTGTAGTTTATAACCAGTAGTATGTTGCTGCATTTTACCCAGGAGTTTAATATTTTTAAAATACTGCATACACTTTGTCATGGAAATCGGCCCTGTGCCACTGAAATCTCTGTGACTTTTGTTGCTCTTTGTGTAGCCCAAGACCAATGCCCAACAGTGTGATAGCTCTGAATAGTATCTAGTCAATGGACCGGGCTATTTCCCATTGTACACACAGAGAGAGAATGGTCTTCACATGGCACATACATCAGGTACCTCTGCAGCATTTCCCATGCAAAGGAGGATACGCAGGAAATTACCCTCCTTTCTCACTGGGCTTCCCAGCGCAGCATCAAAGATGACTCATAATGCTGGGGCTGACAGACACACGCGGTGGTTCAGTGGGCTTGAACCAGACTGGTCAGAGGTACTTTGTATCTGGGCTGTGGATGAAAAAGGTGTTGGCCACGTGCAGATCCTCTGTCTCTTGAGATGGTCCCTATAGCAAAGAACATCACGCAGGGTACGGTTTCTTTGCGTTTGACACTTAAAGAACCCATCTGACTTCTTCACAGAGGAGAAACAAGTTTCTGAATGTGACACAAGAATTTCTGGAATGCCAGGTTTGCACTGGATCAGAATAAAATAGAAGTTTTTTTGGTTGTTTTTTAAAAATTAGAAGACCACTTTTCTAATGTACATGGCACACTCTATTAACACTGTGACCATATACTGTATTTTAACCAATTTCCAAAAACCAGCATCCTAATTTTAAATACTAAACTAAATCTTTCTGAAATAAAATGATCCACTGATGAATAAATTATGTAAGATTTGACTTTTCTCTGCCATGTTTCCGGAACAGCAGTGTGAATTAGCATCTTAAAATCCTGTCAAATACAATCCAAGAAAAATAATAATAATTTTAAAAAAGGCAGAAGAAATTAGCCAAGAAAGAAACATCAATCCAGCGTTCTAGACTCCATCATTTCAGACCATAGAAACTTTACCTGACCCCAAGGCTTTACAGACAAGAATATGGATTATGAATGTCCAGAGGAAAATAAAACACTTCTACTGCATTGTGTATTCAGCATTTCCATCCTCTTCAATACAGAGCTTTGTTGGACCGATAGCTGCAGGCTAAGCCACAGGAAGAAAGGATAATTTACTAATTAGATTTCTCTTTGAGAAGAATGTTTTTCGATATTATATTTGGTAGAGAGAAATAGCCAAGAAGAACAGGTGGACCAGAAAGTATTTCAAAGTATGTCACTAGATGGCTGCAAACCAAGCACAGTTTTGCCAAGAACAATGCTTTCCAGTAAAAGATAACTATGCCCACCCCCTTCCAACCTTGTATAGCTCAAAGCCTAAAATCTGGTTTTGGCAAAAGTAGTAAGCAACCATGAGGGAGAGATAACAAGGTGGTGTATCCTACCTGAGATATCTAGGTTTTCCTTTCCACTCTGGATGGAATACATTTGTCATTATATGCTTATCATGTCTGTGATGGGTAGGGTCACTCTGAAAGCAATAGAAGTACAGATGACCTGTTTTATTCTTCCTTTTCCCCAAAAAATGGCTTTTCTATACAGGTTCTTATGCTTGGTAATATGGCTTAGGGGCGCCCTTTTGGTTCTTGAGCTTCCTAACTAGAAAGAGTCAGATAAAAGTCCCCAAATGCATAGCATATTTGGGTTGTAGGACAGATAACTACTAGATTTATGACTTGGGACCTGATGATCACTGTGATGAGCACTGGAATTGAATTCTATTGGCATCACTTACCTTGTTGGTGACAGGGTTGTTTTCAGTGTACATGTGAGCCCTACCAGTCATAAAAGTCTGTAAGACACCCCCAGAAGGAAGCTGTGAGCTTCTGCAAGGGTGCTGTAATACCATGAGCTTTACAATGCCCAGTAACATCTGTGCTGGTGCTGACAGACTGATTAAAGCAAAGGGCCACAAGTTCATCTGTCTAATGTAGGACTCGCAGGCGCTCAAGTTTACAACAGTGAGGTCAAATGATTGCTGCTCAGCTGGGATAGTTCAAAACATGGCAAAGTTGTACAAAGCAAGTATGTATGAGTATATACACACATAAAATATGCACGCACGTATATATGCTTCCTTCTTGTAAAACATATAAACATCCTATTTGGTCTGTTATCCCTCATGTAAAGGGATGAATTAGAATGTACATTGGTGATAAAGGCATTAATGATTAGTAAATTCAAATTCCAGTTGCTGGACGGTTAGGTGGCACAGTTTTACTATTTAGGCAACAGTCTGTGTTTTGCTTGTGTGCTGCTCTGATGTGTAGGGGAAATTGGAGTGTTTCTTCTGCTACAGAGGTGAGTCCATGGCTGGAGAGGTTGGAACTAAACCCGTCAAGAGAAGTCAAGAACAACAAGGCTTTTTCAAGTACATTGGAGGAAAAAAGAAGACCAGAGGAAATGTGGGCCCACTGCTGAATGAAGTGGGTACCCTGGTGACTGAGGATATGGAGAAGGCGGAGTTACTGAATGCCACCTTTGCCTCAGTCTTTACTGCTAAGACCAGCCCTCAGGAGTCCCAGAGCTTGAAAACAATAATGGAAGTAATGAGAAAGGAAGGTTTTGCTTCAGTTGAAGAGGATTTGGCTAGAAATCAATTAAGCAAACTGAACATCCACAGATCCATGGGCTCTGATAGGATACACCCACGACTGCTGAGGGAGATGGCAGAAGTCATTGTTAGGCCACTCTCCATAATCTTTGAAAAGTCCTGGAGAATGGTAGAGGTGCCTGAGGACTGGAGGAAAGCCAATGTTACTTCCATCTTCTAAAAAGGCAAGAAGGAGGACCTGGGTAACTATAGGCTAGTCAGCCTCACCTCCATCCCTGGAAAGATGATGGAACAACTTGTTCTTGGTGCCATCTCAAAGCATGTTGAGGAAACAAATCTTATCATGAGTAATCAGCATGGATTCAACAAGGGGAATTCATGCTTGACCAATCTGATAGCTTTTTATGATGGCATCACTAGATGGATAGATGAGGGGAAGGCAGTGGATGTAGTCTACCTTGACTTCAAAGTTTTTGACACGGTCTCCCATGTCACCCTCGCAGATAAGCTTAGGAAATGCGGACCATTGGATGGTGAGGTGGATTGGGAACCGGCTGGAGGAAAGAGCAGAGAGTTGTGGTCGATGAGGTAGAGTCTAGTTGAAGACCTGTGGCTAATGGCATCCCTCAGCGGTCAGTCCTGGGTGCAGCCCTATTCAATATAT
>NW_010225445.1:540-1654 GCF_000690775.1 Eurypyga helias | reverse complement strand
AACGTTGCAAGCTGCGAAAGCCCCACAGGACGTCGCGCTACCACAGCCGCCGGGCCAGGGACAGGGCCCTGTCGGAAAGGGGCAGCCTTTACCCGCGGAGAAGCCGGGAGCTGCCCTGGAGGGTGGAATCACCCAGGCAGCTGTGGGAGCCCAACGAGGAGGAGGATGACAGCCACCTCAGAAGGAAGAAGAGGAGACGGCAGAAAAGTCGGAAATACCAGACGGGGGAATATCTGACAGAGCGAGAGGAGGAGCAAGTGGGCTACCCCCACCGGAGGCGAAAATCCAAAGCGGGTACGGTCTGGGAAGGGGTTTCTGGTACCAGGCTGAGGCTCAGCGTGGGGGGTTTTGTTTGGTTTGTTGCTTTTTGTGTCGTGGCGGGGGGTTGTGTTTTGGGGTTTTTGTTTGTAATGATGGAACTCGGTCGTTATTGAAGCCCACAGCCTGGGCTGCTTCAGGGGATCGGCTCGTCTTTCAGAGGTCTTTACAGTAGCTTTCGGAGTAGGAAACAGCAGCTGAAGTGGCTAATTAGATACTGATCTTGCCCTCTGATTAAGACAGAGGGCGTGGGAAAATGGGAATCGGACGAGGTAGGGCAGTGAAATATTTCTGGACAAGCCTGGGCCCCTGGGAGTTGGTGTCCAGCACTCCTGCCTCAGGGAGGGGGACGTGGAGCCATCGCCATCCCTCTGGGCTCCTTTGGGTTTCGTCTTGCTTTCTGAAGGCAGCGGGCGAGCTTGGCCAGGGGCGAGGGGATTAACAAAGCCGGGGTGTCTGCAGGCGTGGGCGGCCCAGCCCACGTGCGGGGGAAGGCGGACCGCCCTGTCCTGTACTAGCTAAAGAATCTGCGTCACCCTCTTTTTGCTGGCAAACGCCTGGCTCGCTGGGGCCGGATCCCCTCCGGAGAGGGATTAACACAAGGAACCTGTTGTCACCTCATCATCAAGTGCACCGGGAAACAGGCAGGAGCCGTGGGCTTTGGGCAGGCGGGCTGTATCCCGTCGGTGGGGAAGGTGGTGCTTGGATCAACCCAAACCGTCCTGTGATTCCGTGTGCAGTGAGGTTTTCATGTCCTGCGGAACCCGGGGAGACGTGAGGGGCAAGGCAGGGTCTG
>NW_010225445.1:0-404 GCF_000690775.1 Eurypyga helias | reverse complement strand
GTCTGCGTGTTCCCTCCGCTTCGGCTGACAGCACTGCCTCCTCCCCGCGTCTGGGTTTCTGGGCCTGCAGCCCCGTTGCTTCCCTGGTGGCAGAGGTCTGGGCTGGCGGCTTTCTGTGCTGCGCCTGCGGAAACTCCTCATTCCCCTTTCTCCATCAGATTTTAGGTACCGGAAGCAGAAGGAGCCTGTGAAGGGCAAAGGCACAGAGCTACGGCTGAGGAGCAGGCTTTCCCCATCCCCCCGAAAATCTCAAGGGCGCCCAGACTTTCGGAATGGCTTCTTCCTGGAGCGCCCCGACAGCTCTCCCGTCCAGGAAGAGCTGGAGAAACCACCAGGAAAACGCAAATGTAAAACCAAACACCTGGCAGGGATCTGTGAGGAGGGGAAGGTACGGCTGGGGCTGG
>NW_010225444.1:0-8236 GCF_000690775.1 Eurypyga helias | reverse complement strand
GTCGGCAAACTTGCTGAGTAATGTGCCCAGATTTGGGGTCCTCAGTATGAGGGAGACATGGACAAACCAGAAGGAAGTAAACAGGAGGCCTCTACGCCACTTACAAGGACCCACTATGAAAGCAGAGGCTGAGGGGGTTGGGTTTGCGTAAGTTGGAGGAAAGCAGACGAAGGGATTTGACTACAGTCTTCCACTGCCTAAAGGGAAGCTATGAAGAAGACAGAGTCAGACCCATCTCAGAGGTGCACAGTAAAAAGGCAAGAAGCAACAGTCACAAGCTACAACAGGGAAATTCCAGTGGTACAGAAGGAAGAAATTCTTCACCATGAGCGCGATTAAGCACAGCCACAGGTGTCCACAGAGGCTGCAGATATTCCTTTTAGATATTTCAAGAGAACTGGACAAGGCCCAAGAAACCTTATGTAACTTTGAAGCTAGCCCTGCTTTGAGGAAACAACTGGACTAGAAGATGCCTGTATTACCTTCCAGCCTATATTTTTCTGTGATTCACTTTACCACAATGGTATCACAGTGGTTGATTTAAGCATTTTAGACCGTAACTCATATTTTCAAAGAACAGCTTTCCACACCTACCCAGAAGGTTTGACTCAGACTGCTTCACGCTGAACAAAGTAAAATTTTCCCAGAAAAGAATCTATTCTTTAGAATCTATTAGGACATTATTATTTTCTATAATGCAAGTTGTAAAAAGAAGGTAAATTGTTCCTGTAACTTTAAATCCAGGGAACAGTTTTAAAACAGCATTATTTTTTACCCAATTATCTGGAAAGTATTTATCCACTATCTCTCTCATTTTTGCTTGTTGAGTGTGAAGAATGGAAGGCTCAAAATACAATATCACATAGAGCATAGCAGCCTGAGTAGCCAGGGCAGTGCTGCGGTGTTCTGGTAATGGATACGCCGAAACCTAGGAAAAGGGAACAAACCAAAACTGACTATAACATAATGCAACAGAAACCACTTGCTAATGTTACGGTACACATTAAAGAGTACCATATATAGATACTGGGAGGGAAGGAGGACATGTGGGTAAGCTGGACACACCTATACATGCAGTATGTTTACCAGATAAATTTTACAAACTATAGAAGTTGACTGTGTAGATGCCTGCTAAATTTAACAGGACATAGTAAGACATCACTGTGCAGTAAATGAGCCAAAAAATGGATGAATCAAAAGGCTTAAGATGAGTTGAAAGGAGCAGAGTCAGAAATCAGTATTTCATTACAACTGGGTATGTTTAGTTCATGTCATATAGAAACACGTATTCATTTAACTGAAGCAATAGGCAATTAGGATGCAGATAATTTAGTTATTCACCAATTCCATGCACCAGCAAGACTAGAAAGATTCAAATTATCAACTGAATTTTAATTTTAAAAACACACAGGATAGTATATTAAAGACCTCCACGCTAACAAAAAAAGATGGCATCAAAATCATATTCAACGAGACATAATGATTTGTTATTAGGAAAACAGCTCTCTGATTTTGCTTAGTAACATTCTATTTTTACCTAATTTTGTTTGATTATGTTATCAGGTTAAGTGTTCAGACTAGTAAGAAAAAATAGGAGGCTTCTGCCCACTGCCATCAAGAATAAGCTGCAAGTCAAAGGAGATGACGCCCCAGACATACCATAATTTAGTAAAATAGGCTGTATTCAGTTTGCTGAATATTTCTACCCTACTTCTTGTACTACATTTGGAAAAAGTACACAGATTGGTACAGAAACTTTAATGTTTTTCATTATCAACTCTAAGCATTGCAAAATAAAAATCACAATTTTTAGTATTATTTTAATGCAAAGGCAATAAACCAACAATACTATATAAAAGAGGAAAAGTAATTTTGAGACAATGATTGAAGTAAGACTTTTAAGTACGTTACAAGAGCACAGTCTCACAAACACCTCACAGTTTCCTATCACAGACATACGTTACGTGAGTACAAAATACAAACTGAATGTCACAGTAACTTACCTGGTTATAAATGTCATCTGACCGTAAGCGGCCAATGACCATGCTAATGAATGTTTCACTTATGGGTACCCTGCTGAAGTAACTTTCAGGGTAGTTTGGAGGTCTTTTAGCTCCAGGCTGGCTTGAGTATCCAGTGCTTCGAAGCAATTTACAGATATCATCTAAATTGGAATCAGCTGAGGATCGGGCTGCACTGTTTTACAAAAGAAAGAACAGAAACTGAGCGGTATGACCTAACCATTTCATCTTGTCCCTCCCCTTGTAACCATGCCTTTCCTCTATGAAAATGATTGAATTCTAAGGTCTTGGAGATTTTTGTTGTTTAATCCATGAATATAATGTTCACTGTATTATTATAGGAAGACACTGTAAGTGTTCATACTGCAATCTCGGGTAAGCACACAGAGCACAAACCAAAAAACTAACTTTAGTCAGGAACAAAAATAAGTAGCTTTATATTCAGAGGAGTTTTGGTCTGTTCTGATTTCCCCCACCCCATGCCCAATTTCCAATTTCCTGTTGTTTATCCACTTCTGCATTCCAGAGTTAAGGAACCCTCTCTCACTCGGAAGAATTCGCAGTGATACCCTTTCAGACCCTACCTGTCCTATAACAATGCTGCTGACCTACCCTGGAACTCCCATTATTGATCTGACTAATCCATAACTACAAGAAGTATTACATTTGTCATCTGGATACTCAGGACTTCTCACTAAGGTTTGCTCGCACATTTGGGAACCTGCAATACTTTCAAAGTTTTAACATTGCAAGTGCCAGCTACATCTCACAGTTTATTTGTCAGTGGACTTCAAATTTCTATTGTGACAGCATGAAAAGTGTTAGTCCAGTTAAGCAGCTAGATGTGGAAAACCAGCTAATGCAAGGAGTTCTATTAACATGCAGAGAGCTCCACAGAATTATCAGTCTACCTGTATGGTAAAAAAGTTGCTGATATTTCCATTTATCTTAATTCAATAACCTAGTTAACTGAATATATTGCATGTTACAACCTTTCAGCCCTGAGCGCTCCTGAAAACCAATAAACATTACCTGTATCTGTAGTAGGAAACCAACATTCTTTCTCTGACTTCTCCTTCAATCTTCTGGTCAATGACCAGTAGCATGACTCCATATAAATAGAGTGCTTCACACTGTTTAGAAAAAGGAAGAATGAAGGGAAGAAATCATATAAACCCAATTTTGTAATAAGATGTGAAGACAAATGTGCTGGCAAACCAATCCAATGCAACTACATAGTCAGTGCAATATGAAGAATGGCAGGCTGTGTATTTTTGGTCTTTGTCCTCCTAGAAGTGTGTCATAGCATTTCCATACATTCCAGTACATTCAAATCTCTGTCTAGTTTGGTACTAAATCAGTTGGTTCATTTTCTACTATTACAGAACTGTTCAATACTTACTAGAAGCTGTTTTCCATCTTCATTAAGGAGGACTGTTTCTAAAGTTTGCTGAATGTAAATTCCTTCATTGAGGTCGTCTAAATATCTAGGAATGATACAGAGTTGGTCATTGACTATTTTGCTCTCTAATCATTATGTCCTCAGAATGCAATTGGCCAATTTTTGTGAAAGTCAGACACATCAGAACATTTCCCTAGTAAAAGTAGCACGCAGTTTTTCAAAGAAGAGATGCTCTACTATGAAATAAGAGACTGGAACTCCTAGCTAGAGCCAACCATTTGGCAAAAGCCTCCTTCCATATCCTGATGGTGTACGTGAAAGATGCTACAGAATACTTTGTAGCTTACGGCTAACATCCTCTTAGTCTTCTTATGGAAATTGCAATTTAGAAGGTAGAGCTAGAAATAGAGTACATTCATCTCAATTAACCGATTTCTTCCTATCAAATGATTTTCCAGTAACATTACTTGCTAATAATTAAGCTTTTCATACAAGATTTATAATAAAACCAATCCTTATGCTGAAGATTAACTGGATTTTTTCTTAGCATATCTCACGAGCCTTTCATATTGGTGTTTTACAGGGAAGAGTAGCAAACTTGAGGATATAGCAAGTCCACTGAAAATTTAAGTTCAGGAAAATAATGCCAATGAAAGTTAAAGAAAACTACCTGCCATTTGGTTTTGCAAGGCCACAAAAAACTTAGTTTAATAATATAAGTCTCCTTTTATTAAAAACATCTTCAAGACAATCTCTAAGGTAAAGACATAAAACAAGCTCTAGCTTACAGTTGAGGAAACGAAGTAGAGAGGTTTAATGTTTTCAAGTCATATATTAAGTTGGCAACAGTAGGAGTACAAGTTAGTGTCCACTCCAGCAATCCAGGCTTCCATGTCCACAGGAGTATGTTTCAATGGCAAGCACATTGGGTCTCGAAGGAAAAAGCTTCTCCTTTCCTCACTAAGACTGAACAGCACTCTAGTCCTCAAGAAAATCCACATGTACTGAAGACACCGTACCTGTTCAAATCTACAATGTATTTATGTACGCTCTGAAAAGCTAGATAAAATCTTGTCAAAATTTCAATGTTGTTTTCCCGAAATTCTTCGTCTAAATCCAGTAACTCAGGTTTGGCTTCCAGTTTGCCTTCGCATGTCTCAGGGCCCTAAGAAAATGAATTAATCTTTAGAGACAGTATTTGACTTTCACCTCTGTTTGACTTCTCTCCAGTAGGACACAAACCACGTACAACCACCACCGTGCCCACAGCACCAGAATTAACATTTCTTACTACAACAAAGATCTGTAGTTTTCCAAGCTACTTTATGACTGCACATTGATTCCATGAAGAGGACTTTTACACTTTGTTACAATTTGCAATGATTTTAAATATGATTTATCCTATATAACCAATGGAAAGGAACAGTAAACCCTTTGGGTAAAAGCCCCAGTGCATCCAAAGCCACTATGAATCATCTACTGCTAACTACCTTCTTGATGGACTTTTTCCTTTACACATTCAATCCAATTGATTTTTCAGATATAAATCATAATATTGAGGCCTCACAAAGCTTAGTACCTTCTTATATATTTAAACTGTTTGAAAGTATTAGACCTGTCTTGGTTTCCCCCCATCCCCCCCCAAGACTCTGGATCTAGCTCAGCACTAGTCCCCCAAATTAATGAAGAAACTATGTCATTAACAACCGTGGGAGAAAAAGCGTTGGGATGAAGAGCCTGATTTCCTTAAAGCAATGCTACAAACTTCTCTAAACATTTACCACTGTCAATATTTCTCATAACCACCATTTGGTCTTATCATCCCCATCTAAATGAAAATACCATTAATGTTTAATTGAAAATATTATCATAATTTAATCAAAAATAGTGTTAACGCCATTCCACAGACCACTTATGACAGCATGAGGTCATGGCTTAAAAGAATGCAGTCAATACAAACTATAAAAATAGCTTAAAATACAGTTAAAATCAAATATCCAGCTTAATGCCCAGCTAACAATTTTTGTATGCTTTTAAAAATGCTCTTCTGCTTCTTTTTTTGTGCAAAATACTCACATAAAAACAATATAAAAGCAGGCCCCAAACTGCCTATGAAGTTCAAATGCACAAACAGCCTGAATTTTCAAAATCTCAAACCTCTTCTCTTCAGGTAGTTCCAAGAATCATGAATACAGAAATGGAGCATTTGCAGTGCAAATATCTGTAAATTCACTAATCTCTGCTGTTTGTCTTCTATGGATTATAGGGTGATTACTCCAAAAAGAAGCAGCATTGTTGTGCTTCCTTAATATTAAAAAAAAAAAAAAATCTTATAATTTCAAGGATAATTGTATTTCTCACAAATTTTCAATTTTAAATTTTCAAGTAATTTGTGTAAAAAGACTTCTAACAAGCACTTAGATCTAGAGTTATCTGGGAAATCATCTGTGCTCAGGGTTTTCAGTACCCAAGGCTCACAGCTAGTGCTTGACATTTACAAACCTTACCAAGGAAAAAAAAGAAATCTCCCCCTCCCCCAGCTTTATTAACATTTCTTGTATTGTACAGTTGAGACAAAGTCAAATTAGTATCTGCAGTTCCTTCTTAATTATGCTGCAGAATTACAGAGGAAAACAGTTACTGCAAGAAGCTTAATTTTATAAGGGAAATAAGGGCTTTTCATGGACACTGCTCTTTGATTTATTTGTTTATTCAGTGCATGTGTCAAGTCTAGTGAATGAACAAACACAGTACTGTCAAACAGGAAAGCAGAAAGCAGTTTTCATGGCTGAAAAGACTAAACTACAGATAACCAAAGGAAGATGGGCATACTGCCCACAGTACTGCTCCAAAGGAAAACAACCAACTGCACAGGCTCAGAACCTGCTGGTGAAAGTATACAGTAATGTTCCTGCAGGAAAAAATAGTACTAGTAATAACGACTAAAATAAAAATAAACACACAGATTCCAATACTGAAGGAAGCTGGGAGGGGACTTTTTACAAGGGTCTGTAGTGACAGGACAAGGGGTAATGGGTTTAAATTGAATGTGGGGAGGTTTAGATTCGATATCAGGAAGAAGCTCTTCACGGAGAGGGTGGTGAGGCACTGGAACAGGTTGCCCAGAGAATCTGTGGATGCTCCATCCCTGGATGTCTTCAAGGCCAGGCTGGACGAGGCTTTGAGCCACTTGGTCTAGTGGAAGGTGTCCCTGCCCATGGCAGGGGGGTTGGAACGAGATGATCTTTAAGGTCCCTTCCAACCCAAACCATTCTGTGATTCTAAGTTCTACATAATCAGTACCCACCAAAGTTCACAGGCCAGATGACTCATCAAACATTTTAAAAGGTGTAGGTGGGACTGCTTTTGAATGCACTTAAACCCGCTAGCCCTTTCTTGCCCTGATACTCTCAGTGCAGGTAACGGTTACACTTATATTCTGCCTAGGGGTCTAAGCACAGAACCTTCCCTAGACTGTTTCTGCTCACTGAAATGAGTAAGATGAGGCTGAGCATGATCAGAAGTATATAAAATACATGACAGCCCAGAAGTGGAACATTAGCATGCAAGCATATCCCAATTGCTATCTCAGTTTGGTGAAATTTTGGTAAAAACCAAGCAAGTAAGAAGTTGTAATAGCCAATTTTGAAGAATGCTAGTGATAAACACAATAGTCAGGAATGGCTGTTTCATAACCTGAAGCACCCTCATGCAGGACAGCAATGCTTTAAGGAGAAGTTTAACAATAAAAGGATTTACCTTAAAATAACTGAAATCAAATATTATATCCCCATACTTCTGCTGGTCAGCCTTGTCCTTTAGCCTGAAAACACCAGGAATAAATTCAGAAAGTCTCAGAAGTTCTGCAATGATGGCATTTCCACAGGAGACAATCCGAAGAATTGCCTGACCACAGAGATTGTTTTCAGCTAGAAAATCAACCATTGTGGAGCTTGACGTGATAAAGCAGCGTAAGTCCTGCAGTCGGATTCTGGTCCTTAGTCTTTAGGTTATTTGAAGAAGAAAGCCTGATGAGAAAACTAGCTGCGCCACTAATAACCTGTAAAAACAAACCCACACACGTTCAGAATGGTTCATAGTCACCTTTTTGATAGTTTAATCTATGTGGATTTTTAAGCATACTCTCAAATCTTTCAATTTATGAAACCTAAATTATCCACAGCTTTGTAAAATGAATAAATAACGCAGTGAATTCCTCTCCAGCACATACACTGTTGAACTCGGTCACCTACATGACCAGGCAGGCAAAGCATGACCTTTTGTACCAGAAAAGTTGAAGGGAACTGTCAAAGAATGAAACAATCGCAAACAGTGAAGCGACTGAAACCACACGTGGAGAGGGCAGCGAGGAAAGCAAACCCATGCTACAAGCTGTATTTATAATAGCCACTTAAAAATACAACCAAAGCGACTGCAATAAGCTTCAGCAACGAGGAAAACTTTTATAGCAAATGGAAACAGTACAGTTCTGGTGCTTTATTTGTTGCTGAAGGGTTAGCTTCCGTGCTGTATTTCCTGGTCACGGTTTTTATTTACTGACCAGTCTCCTGCAAGATACAGAGCGCAGCACTACTAAAAAGCAGCTTTTACTTTTAGAAGCACTTATGGGAAGTTAGGAGTTGACTTTTCAGCAATAACCCGCCAAACCACCAAAAAAAATTCAAGATGGCAGTGCCTCTCGTGCCCCGGAGGAGAACCGGGAGCCGGCCCTCCCACCAAGCCCGGCGCAAGCATCAGCGCTGCACCGAGTCCCCCCGCGGGGCCCAGGGCGGGCTCCAGACCCCCAGCAGAC
>NW_010225443.1:0-42965 GCF_000690775.1 Eurypyga helias | reverse complement strand
ACTCTCCAATGTATTTTAATATATATATAAAAATAATAATTATAAAATTATATATTTATTTAATAACACTCATATATATTGCAAAGTGTATACTTTCCTCTCTTTCATAAATGGGGCAGATTAAACATTTTTTCTCAGAAAAAACACATCCATAACTGTTTATTTGTGAGAAACAAGAAGTGATAGATGCAAAGATTATGTAACAATTGTGGATGCAGGCAAATTTATCAGCATCAACATACATTATCACACTGTGCAGCTAAATGGAAAATAATTATAGCAAGATACTAAGATATACCAAAACTACATCACAACAAAACAAACAAACAAACCAACTCCTCAAAAAAGAGAGCGAGAGAGAGAAAACATTAAAGCATAACACTGGAAGAGTCCCAAAAGTGTTGGCATAAATTCATGGAAAAAGTTGCTCCAGGTCTGAAAGTATGTGTGAAATAAGAGATTGAAGAAAATAGTCATGTGAGTCTTTATTCAGAACCATATTTATTCCAACTAAAACTAAAACTAAAAAGTAAATCACATTACAGATGTCTCTTCACATTGTTCTAGCATCGTAAAACCGGTCCATTAAAATTTTGTTTTCATATTCAGTGTTGCTGATGTACACTTCATTTACAGTAAAGAAAACACATGCACTGTGTTTATAACGGGGACTATTAGCGCTGTATAAAGTGATAGTTGTTTGGTTGAGTTTCCTCTGAAGCAACATGTACGCTATCTTGCCAGGTGTATGTTCATATGAATAACAGATGTCAAAATGGGAACTCCACTTACCATTTTTAGTGTGGTTTCATAAAAAACAGGCAGTCGATGGGATTGCCAGAGACACCATTTATTTTGACGCCTGAAAATGTTAACTCCTTGTTTGAAATTCCCCCTGTGCCATCCAAGAGGGAAAATACCCCAGATTCTGCTAATTTGCTCATTATTATAAGCCATTTTTGATGCTTCTGAAATCTGTAAATTTATTTTCCATCTTACACATTCAGGATAAATAGTTCCTGATTCCTGAATGTTTGTCCTTTACTCCAACCCTCTTGCACTGCTAATACCTAGACAAAGAAACTTCACCCTCCTGTGCTCCAGAGGCCCCCTTTCTTCCTTGAAGCACTCCTTGTCTGCAAGAGTGTGCTTGCTCAACTGTGCCTTTCTGATCAGGACCTCCAAAAATTATTTGCAGAACTGATAAGCTTACCTAGCAATCTCTCTAGAAAGATCAAACATTCAGAGTGGAACTCCCTTCACCTAATGTAAATGTATAATCTGAATGAAAACTGAGACTCCCCATTCATATTTATGGTAAGTAATGAGCTCTTCCCTGGTGTAGCTCACTGTATGCTCAGACACCTGGAAACAGATGCGTCGTATCCTAGAGTGCCTTAAAGGCAATCTGATTGATTACTTCAGCCCTAAATGTCTGATGCTGAGTGGTAAGTGTCCCATAGCAGTGCCTGTTTCCCCCTTGTTTCCCTCTTTGTAGAATACTATGTTCATTCTCCAGGAATGCTGCCCGTGGTAGATCAAGTACTGAGGATAGCTTTTTGCAACTAGGGGTGAAATTGAACAACTATTGACACAAAAATAGCCATATTCAGGTTGTTCTTTCAATCCTCAAGGACCATAATGAAAGGAACTCTTTTAGTGGTGATTAACTGCAAGATGGTTTTGCTTTGGACAGCATAGAAGAACGCACCAGTCACAGATGATGTTCGTAATGATTAGAAAGAAATAAGGATGTTACTCCTGTGGCAGACGCAGAGCAAGGAAATACATAATGGTCAATTCAAAGACGTCCACATCTATTTGTTGAGCTAACGTGACTTTAAAATATCTTTCTGTGAAAACATTCAGCAAAATAAAGATTGGCATCTTCAGGAGAATTACGGGAAGGCTTAGCGAGTTTGCTTTGGAGCATGTGATACTGATGTTGCTGGACAGGCCTGGGACAACTCCAGCGGATGTGTGAGCTTCCCTAAAGGCACAGCAAACTATTATTTCCAGACAGAAAGACATGCTTCAAAAAATAGTTTCTGGACATGACTGCTGATGAGCCAGGTAGGCAATAAATGCTAAAATGGGAAGATGATTGCTAGGGTTTCAGGTAGATAAGAGCTGCCTGCAGTCTGGATGACAAAACACAGCACAGAGGCAGATGGAAGCAATCCAGTGTGAATGATTCACTTACTGAGAGCAATGACCAGTCTTCTGCTGAGAAATTTGTGTTAATTTTAGAAAGTAATCCTTTTGCATTGCTATTGCTTTTGGCATTTCCCCCCTCACCTCTGTCTGTCCTTTTTCATGGGATCACATGGTGCAGCATCTGCTGTGTGTGCTAGGGAAGGTGCTTGAGGAGGAAAACCAGCCCAGGCAACTGGAATTCAGGGAGAAGCTATAACCCTGGAAAATGTCAGGGTGATGGGCAATATGTGGTAAGGCTTATATATAGGGCAGCTAGAGGCTGGTAAAGAATAGTGAGGCAAATGGATTGTTCTACCATCTTTTGGATAGAAAACTATCAGTCCTTTCCAAGTACCTAAGGGTCAGAACTTAACAAAATAAGACCCTCAGGTATATTTTACAAGAAAAAAACACATATGTGTTGTTTGTGACCTCATTACCTAGGCATTGCTCTTCTTGCCTAACTATGTTGAAGACCTTAGAAACACCTTAAAGTCTCAGACATGGAGATGTATTTTACAGAAGCAAGTTCATCCTATATACACACAAGGAAGTCAAGTAACATACTGACTTTCACACACTGTCTTGACCACGTCACGTACAGTTTGGATATAACTCTAGTTACTTCCAAACCTCATTTCTCTAGTATACTCCAAGTCCATTTGCAAACAGAAGAGCTTGGAAAAACCTTGAAAGAGCTGTCACTTTATTTCTTTCTTCAGTAAGACACAAACATGGCTCCAGATAAACTGTATGAATTCTGCTTTTGATTGTCTCTCCTTAAAATAAATGAGGTCCCTGGATAAAGCACCCACAGTAGCAGGCAGCGGGTGAGCGCTACATGCAGGCAGAGATAGAGCATTGCTGTGACAAAATGCTTCTTCATGGAATGGCAGGTACAAGCTTCATCCAGGGAAGATAGCTAACCCTTGAAATCCAAACTCCATTGGCACTAGGTTATCAGTTCTCCTACTGATATCTATATGGCAGGATCTAGCAGATCAAGATCTGGCTTTGTTTAACCAGTGTTACAAGGGTAGGTATTTTCCTAGAGCAAAGTCCAGGAGAGCAATTTCACTCCAAACCCTCCAGAAATGTCAGGTGAGACCTTAATGATCCTGCATAGTTTCTTAACATTTCCCTTACTAATTAGGTAAAATCACTGACCATTAACATTTAAGTAGGCCTGCTCCCAAGTGTGACAGGAATTTCAGTATGACAAGAGCCTTGCGAGCTCTCCTTCAGCCAGACACATTCCCACTTGCAAACACCTAAGTGGAAAATCAGCAGTACACTGTATGTTGGTTGTAGCCAAGAATGGACAGGTTAGGTGTTGCCTGACAGATTGTTTCGTGGAATTTTGCAAACTCTCTGAATTTTAATGAAACTCATAAATCTCATCCAGATTAAAAATAAAAAGATATATTGATGTAGTATTTCAGCTGACCCTAAAACCCTAAAATTATTCTTTTCTCCGCACTTTTCAAAAAAAAGATCATTTCTAAAGGCCCAAGGGTTGTGAATTGCAATTTTAATGAAAGCTTTCCTTCTTGCCATACAACCAACAGTATTTGATAACTTCTTCATGAGGATGTGTACTTTACAGTTTTTAGATGAATATAAATTGAAATTTTATAGCCATTTGGGAAAAAACACGTGATGGTAAACATCAGGTTCATTTACTGTTTTGCAAACAGTGTTATTGCTGAATTGCCAACAAGTATTTCAAACTGAAGTAGCACATCCAGGAATGGGAAACATCCACACGCCCTGGGACTGGTGCACTCCATTGCTCATACAAATGAGAGGACAATTAATTCTTTTAGGCTATGATCAGGCCCTGTACCCTCTAGCTCACATGTTTCTGTCAACTACTTACCCCACCTCTGGGGCTCCAGTCTGCATTACTAATTAACATTTTAACCAGACTAAAGATGACAAAATTTTAATCAAATTTAACAGCTATGTATGATACCATAACAGAGTTGAGTGCTAAAGAAAAACTCAGTTCTTTCTCAAAAATCCCTTATGAATGATTTCTCTGAAGCCTTCACTCTCTTTTTTGGGACATCATACCTTAATAACCCCCTAGGAGGCTTAGATCAGTGCTGGCATAAAGCAAGTGTGTGAGCTAAGTGCTTCTCATCTAGTCATGAACAAGACATTTGGTGTTCCTTGACAAGTATGGGCTGATGCATTTCCTTCATCATTATCCTCATGGCAGTCATCTTAGGGTGACCAGTGACACCAGCAGTGACTCGTCATATTGTGGGCATGCTGGGAGAACACTAGCCCCTGCTTGGGCAGGGATAAGGGAAGTCTTTTTTAAACTCTGTCACCTGGGGTAGATGGCAATATAGGACACTGAAGGATGGGGCTAACAAATCCTTTGGTTTTAAGGTGTGTCCTCACAGGCTTTACTTTTCTGCCAGGGCTAATTCTTTTGGTATCTGTATCAGTCTACGTGATGAAAAAGTGTTCTTAACTTGCATTTGCCTCTGAATTTAGGTCTGCTTTTAATCTGAGTGCAGCCAGTCTGCAAGCTATGGGTATATCCAGCTGGGAAGGTGACTTGGATGGTCTAAAATAAACCATCAGAGCATAGAATTTTTATTAATGCCTACAGGCTGAGTATATTAATCTATTTATATCTCATGGAGTCAGTAAAGTCATGCAGCTCGGTCTGTCTTTCAGCAGGCACGCAACAGCACTGCTTGCCATTCTTACAGAGGTTTGGGAGTTTGCTCTGTTCCCTTGCTCACCGTCTCTTTTGTGTTGGGTAGGACTTGCTTTTGTTGTGTTTTTCTCAGGTCTGCAGCTGATGTTTTAAGCAGGGATGTGATATGAGTGGCTTTTTACATTATTGTATTGAAATGAAACAGTAAAGTGCATTCTTATGTTGCATAACCTCTCACTATTGATTTTAAGTAAATCAACACTATTTACTTCAGTTGTGTTGTCTGTTTCCCCTTTTTAATCATGTAAGAGCAAAGGACATTCCCAAGGCACATCTGCCTGGCACTGCCAGTGCACACACCCTCCCTCCATCACGACTCTGGTATCTGCTCCTCTGGCCCTGACCAAAACCCACGGCTTCCTTTCTATAAGGAGCAACGGGACACAGTGCTGCCAAGCACTTTGCTTTAAGACTTTTTATTGGTAACACACATAGCTGGCACTGAGTCTGTCCAGCTATTGCAGCATGAGAATGCTCTGTGTAAACAATGGAGAGGAACACTCCAAAAGGGAAGCAAGCATAGCCACTTTTCTTTCCATGGTAGGTAATGTTGACCTCTGAAAGAGCAAAAAAGGGGAAACAAGTCACAGCTGACCATGCTGCAGCTCTTTCAGCACCTTCCAGGTCAAACAGTGCGTATTTCCTCACTCCTCTCACCCCTGTGCCACTAAATAATTCCAAGCTGGTGGGATGGAAGCACGTTCTGGATTCATCATCATCTGCATGGATGTGAATGCAGTATTTTCAACAAAGATGCTCCATTAACTAGCCCCAGATGTTAGATGATTCATTATGTTACAGGGCCTTAGTTTAATGCTTATCTCCTCTATTCATATATTTAAATTAATTTCACATTTTTACTTCATCTTACTTAATTGTTACTGCAATAGTGTAATGAATTGTAATCTTACAAAAATCTATTATTCATTATAATTGTAATGAAAAATACATATCTGACCCCACTCCCACCTGACACCCCCCCCCAAAAAAAAAAAAAAATAAAAATCACTCCTTCCTTCCTTCCCTAAAAGACTTCTGGATTAAGGAGGAAGACATTTGTTTCTCAGTTTTGAAAATAAATCTCTACTGCTTGTAATCTTAAAACCAGTGCAGAAACAAAGCTGGGAAAAAGAAACTAATTGGAGCCCACACTGCATAATTGGGAACATAATGAGCGCAACAGCTCCTGTAGTATCTACCTGTTACAAAGAAGTGGTCACACAAGAGATGTACCTGAATGACTGGTAACTACACGAGTAACAGTTGCTGAGAAAAACCACGTGAGGGAGAGTGCCTGTATTTATTTTGGCAGAGTTGAGGCCAGAATTTGTGTTCTTTTGTGTGTTTTATTCCCCTCATGGATCATGATGCTGGAGAACAATTGAAATGAGCAAAAAACCATATTCCTTTCTGTAAGTTTTGTCTACTACAATAGGGCAGAGTTATCTGGAAATTATGAAGTATTGCAGGTTGCTCCAGGCCATAAAGCCTAACCCAAAGCCAAGTGCAAAGCTTTGGAAAATTAAAATACTGCAATTGGGTTTAACCAGCCAAAAAAGAAACAGCTGCTGAGTCACTCTGACTACATATTCTTCAGCTGTTGAAGGATGTGTTGCAGGATCCTGAGGACTATATCAGAGAAATAACCAACTATTAAAGCACATGCGTAAATGAGTTTTGCCAACACTTAAACAATCTTTATAGTTATTGATAGAATCATAGAATCATTTAGGTTGGAAGAGATCCTTAGGATCACCAGGTCCAGCCACTAACCCAACACTGCCAAGCCCACCACTAAACCATGTCCCTAAGTGCCACATCTACAAAATAAAGGATCCCATATTCCCATATTGAAAACTACTATTAAAAAAAAAAAAAGTTATTTACATGTCTGACTTGAGTCCACCCCAAAAAGGAAACATCCTAGCTCCCCTGGAAAACTTTTGAAGTGACCCTGACGTACGCACAGAGTGATTAAACTCTGTTAGGTCAGCAATTGAAACATAGTAAACAAAACAATGGTATCTTTTATGTCAATTTATCTCCATATGGAAGGCTTAGAACTATTACAATTATTGTCTGAAATAGAATATTGAATCTCCAAGATGTGTGAAGCACAGTAATATTAGCACAGCATGACAGGGGAAAAAAAACCCCAACAAACACACATCTAACACCTTTTCTCTAAATTGAATACTAATACATTTATTTGGAATCTCAACAGTAAGAATTGACAATCTTCTTTATCTGATTAAGATGACTTCATGGCTGCACCTGGCAGGTGAAGAAACCTAAGGGGCAAGCACAAGTTCACTGCATATCCATGATGCTTAACCACTGTCACACTCTGGTACTGCCTTGGTCTCTGGTACTTGGTGTGGGCCAAGGTTTGGGGAGAGAGTGAGAGCAGGGTGCCCCAGTTAAGCTGTGGTGTGGATGAGACTTGTCCTGGTTTCAGCAGGGGTAGAGTTAATTTTCTTCCTAATAGCTGGTATAGTGCTGTGTTTTGGATTTAGTATGAGAGTAATGTTGATAACACACTGATGGTTTTAGTTGTTTCTAAACTGTGTTGTAATTGTAGCACTTAGATAAAGCCATAGAATTGTCAGCTTCCCATGCTCTGCTAGTGAGGAAGTTCACAAGAAGCTGGGAGGGAGCACAGCTGGGACAGCTGACCGGAACTGGCTAAATGGGTGTTCCATACCATGTGACCTCATGCTCACTATGTAAAACTGGAATTGGCCAGGGGCAGGAGTCCCTGCTCAGGGATGGGCTATTGATCACTGGGTGGTGAGCAATTGTGGCATTGTGCATCACTTGTTTTTGTATATTCCTTTATCAGTAATATTATTTCCTCTTCCTTTGCTGTCCTACTACACTGGTTTTATCTCAATCCAGGAGTTTTTTTCTGATTCTCTTCCCCCTTCCATCTAGGATGGGGGAGGCAAGTGAGCAGCTGTATTGTGCTTAGTTGCCAGCTGGGGCTAAACCACAACAGACCACTCCAAGTCTGGCCCCCTCCAGATCACACAGTCCCCATAAATGTCCAGCAGATTCAGCCTCTGGGAATCCCCCATGCACCTTCCATGACCCACACCAGGGCATGCACTGCTTATCCCCGAGGATGGCAAGAACTACACTGGGTAGAGCAACCAGGCTTCAACACATGGTCCCTGTCCTATCAGCATACAGACAACCTTAATTCTCTAAGTTTTAATGAAAAAATAAAAACTCTACAAACAGTACTAATTAGACACTTGTGCATTTACAAGGACAGAGTAGTGTCCGTCTTTGGCCAGTAACTGGCTGTGGGTGCCCTGCTCCACCACCCTGCCGTTCTGGATCACTGCAATGATGTCTGCAGTCTGTATGGTCGTCAGACGGTGAGCAATGACGATGCAGGTTCGACCTTGCCGGGCGTTATCGAGAGCTCTCTGGACAACCTGTACACAGATGTCATGAAGATGCTGTTAGCACCTGGAAAGCCTTCACCTGCCACAGGAACTGCATTTGATTTCTTACTCTTTGTTACCGCCTCCCATAGTTATACAAGTGACTGCATACATGACACAACATTAATCAACACGATTTCTGACTGAGGTGAGTGAGACTAATTAAATGAGCATGAGACATTGAGAAGTGGGTTCTTGAGCATCCAGTTTGGGTCAGAATACAAATTCAGTATTTACCACCAAATACAGCTTATAGGGAGACAGCTGAAGAGTATCAGCTCCCCATGGTGTTTTATTAAAGTTTTGGGGTTTTCTACTTGTTTATTTAATAGACAGCTTCCTAGTGCCATTCAATTCAGAGCTTGCAGCTGGACAAGCTACTGTGATACACCTGTGTTGTTGTTCTACAGCTGCATTTGCAGCATGTTTGCATCGATTTTATGCTACAGAAAGCAACTAGCCATGTACACAGACATTATATACTTTGTGTAATAATCATTACTCACCTTTTCACTTTCTGTGTCAAGAGCAGAGGTAGCTTCATCCAGAAGCAGAATGGCAGGGTTACGAACCAGAGCACGGGCAATTGCTATTCTTTGTTTTTGACCTCCAGAAAGTTGCGTTCCTTTCTCACCCACCCGGGTATTATATTTCTGGATATTAAAAAAATCATTAAAAAAAAGAAGAAAGGGCTGTGAATACTTTTAGAGAAAGAATATTAGAAAAGCAAAGTTTTATGCATGGCTATAAAAATGATTAGGTATTTCCATCTTGAAAGAAAAGATTACCGCAAGTGTTTAAGAAGGTTAAGGTTTTATAAACACCTCAAATATAAACAACCACACGCATTTATACCTGGTTTGAAAATTTACTTCCCTAAAAACTGGGATAGGTCTTGAATGGTACCATCAGTGATGCAGTGGTCAGGTGTCCACACATCTGTCCATGAGTGTATGATCATGAGATTTACTAGAGTTTTAATGTTTACTGACATATACATGAAGAACTTGATCTTGTGTTTTTTTTTCTGAATAAAGAATCCCAAATGTCATTAGTAGTAATGAGGTTAAAATATTTTTCAGCATCATTACATTATTTTCAAGTTACACATGGCTACAGTGAAAACAAACTATCAAAGCATTTTTCCTTGTTAGAACCAAATTCTTGGCAGGCATGAAGGTCAAATGCCATGTCATTCACTCTTGATTTATTGCCCCTTTGTATTTGTTAAAAAACACTGCCTAAGCAGGCCCATCCAATTAGAAATAGAGCATTTAGTTTTGCTGAACTATTTTAGAAAAAAGAATTGTCTTTCTCAGAGTAACTTGAGAAGTTTCAGCTGTCAAAGGAAAAAAAAATTATAATGACCTGTTTGTACATAGAGTGTCCTCTTATTTTTTTCCTCATATTCTGTTTTCCTAACACTATATTAATTGGAGCATTGACTTCTTTTGCACAAACCAACAAGGTTAATCTTGAAACACACTGATATTTTAAACATAAATATATTTTTTCCTATTAAGGGAAACAAAAAAGTTTATTTTTAATGGGATCTATGTAAGTGAATATTGCCTAGATTATACCATGCCATTCCAAAAATCTAATCTCACTATGAAGAGAAAATCATTCTCTCTTACCTCTGGCAGTTTTTCAATGAAGGTATGAATATTTGCTGCTTTAGCTGCTTCTTCAATTTCCTCCTGACTAACTACCCTACTGTTGTCTCCATATCGGATATTTTCAGCAATGCTGCAGTCAAACAAAATGGGCTCCTGTGACACCAGGCCCAGTCTGGACCTCAGCCATTGTAAGTGCAAAGATCTGGTATCAAATCCATCTGCTAACTAGTAAAAAACAACAGAAAAATTATGCCAAGCTGACTACAAAGCTCATCCACAGACACACACTGTAAACAGGAAACACAAATTGTAAGAGGAAGAGTGTTATGTGCTAGATTCCCAGATGAGATAAAGGAAATTTTGCATGCAAAATGGAAAAGAACCATCAGTATAGATTAAATTTCCTTTCGTTAGTTTTTAATTTTGTGTTTGTTTTTGCTTCCATTTCCCAGCAGACAGAAACACAGAGTGTCTATCACAGGCTGTTCCTGCAGTCCTTCCAGCCCTACTGACCACAAGAAGCACTGGGATCCTCACGGGAAAGCCTATTCTTAAGAAGCTGAACTCAACAATAAATATTCTCAGCTGAAGGCCTTTAATTCAATCGTAAAACCTCCAAGGAGGTTTCTTTAGACATTCTACACCTATTAATGGGGGCTGCATCAAAATTTCCATTGCAACCCTCCAGTTTTATTACAGTTACACAGTAATATCCTTTTGGGATTATATTTGGATTATTTGAAGCATGTATCTATGTCCTTAATGTGTGAATTCATATCAGTGAGATGACTTGTACACTGACAAGCAACATCAATATTATGTCACTGTGTGACCAGGCTCTGAGAAACTCTGGGGAGGAAACACAGTCTGGGGCAGTCATTCTCTGTCTTCCCCAGTGAGATCTTTGCCCTGAGCCAGCACACTGTGCCAACACGAATGCCAGTATGTGTGGTTAATGCCCAGGGACAGGCAATGAGGGGGGTCTTGGGGTTATCTACAGCTGCACTGGAGCCACAACCTCAGCAACCCACACTTCTGAAAAAGGCACTTCTCCAGAGATATTGCCAACATTATTTAAAGCCTCTGAAACCTTGGAAGATAAAAGAGTTCTGTAAATTCAATTGCTATTAATAGCTGCACAAGTCTGTTTTTACCACTTGTCCTTCCACAGGGTCATAAAATCTCTCCAAGAGCTGAATGGATGTGCTTTTGCCACAGCCGCTGCTTCCTACTAGTGCCAGAGTCTGTCCTTTGTTAACCTTCACGTTGAGTCCTTGCAAAACTTGAACTTCTGGCCTTGTTGGATATGCAAAATGGATGTTTTTGAATTCAATGTTGCCTTCAAAATAGCTCTGAAAAGTAACAGGAGTTTACGTGCTCATATTAACATTTATTAGCTTTAACTAAAATAACACTTGCAAGTCTTGGTTATTTAAATTAGAGAACTTTCAAAGAAGTTTGGGACAGTGTTTCCAAAACTGCTTTTGAAGGTGTGGGTTTTTTTTTTTTTTTTCTTCAATTACATATTGAGTCAAGTGTAGTATCATTGTTTATGGGATGACTTGCAGACATAAGTTGCTAGATCCTTCTGGAGAAACAGTTTTCTGCATCTCCTGTATCTATGTTTCACTTCAGCTTTGAAAAGAATATCTTTAGACAAATAAACAAGTTAATATTTTTCATTTCTGACACATGTATTTGATGCAATTCTGCTCTTGATATAATCGGTAGCATTCGTTTTCCTCATCTCACATTGCAGGTAGCACAATTTGAACAAATGTAACACAAGATTGAGATCAGCTGTTAAAATAACTGAGCTAAATTCTTTTGTAGGTAATTTACAGGCACATAGGACAAGCTGTGCTTTAAACAACAAGGGTAGTTGTTAATTAGCCATTCTAGCCTGGCCAATTTCTAAGTACAAGTGGAAAACAGACTATTCCCTCTTCTGTTTGGGGTAGGAGCCAGCCTCGTGCACATACTAGCAGCACTGCTAGTGCAGTGCTCTCACAGCAGCTGATGATCTAATTAATGGGCTCAAAGCTTTGCTGAAGTCACAGGCATCACTGCTATTTGAGCCCAGTCTATACTAGAAATAGTTTCATTGAAGTTTTATGTCACCTTCTGCTGGAGAGCCCTGGTTCAGGAATGTATGTAAAGCATGCTCATAGCTTTAAAGGCTGAAAAGCTTGTGTGTAAACTTAAAGTTACAGAAACTGGATTATGGCTTCCTGAGCAGGGACTACCATCTGAAACCTACATGGGAAATTAATTTTAAACTTAGATGGATGTGCAAATGTAATGCTTCCAGATCATGCAAACTGAAAGCATTTCATGGAAAAATTTGAAAAGTGCTGAGGTCAGTTTCCTTAATGATAATTTTGGATTAGAGGTGATTAAAAAAAAATATTTTTTCTTTTTTTTTTTTTTGTTTTCCTCCTTAACTTCAGAGCAAACCAAATTATTAAAACCTAGTTCTGACTTTATAAGAGCACATTTTTACTTGTAAGATTTTCACAGGTTAAGAGGACAAATTTTGGCAAAACTGCTTTATGTGTGAAGGAACTACTCTATAATCTACAAAAACAGTAAGAAAATCTACTTGTATTTTATTTCTCCCGTAAACCTTTAAAAAGGCAGTGCGACTGTGAGCGGAACTGCCTCTGTCAGTGTTTTGCTGAAGCCATTTAAGATTTTAGAATGAAAAGTAATTTTTCTTTAGCTCATTCAGAGCAAAACTACATTTAAGGATATACACTTCTGGCTAAAAAACAAAAGTAATATCACCCATTAAAAATAATGATGCAGTACTGCTGTTTTACATGACGTCTGTCTTTTGTGACAAAAGAAAGTATGAATTTTAGACCATAAACCAGTAGTAATTTAGTTTCTTTCAAGGTTTTTCTGAGAAAAAAACCACCCTAAACCTTACCAATTTTTCACCTTCTTCACTGCAACTGTCAATTAGAGGTTTTCTGTCCAAAAGTTGAAAGATTCTTTGAGCTGACATTCTAGCTTTTCCATAATCTGGTGCCAGGGAAGCAGACTGACCAACATTCATAGCTGCAAATATGACGGAAGAGAAAACTCTAAAAACAAAAGACAAAGCATCAATAATTTCAGGTAGAAAAACGCATTGTTTTCCTCACATGTAAAACAAACCCTCAGAATAAAGTTTTTTAGCATCTTTAGATTATGATGTGCCTGGAACTCCTCACCCCTCACCTGGTGTTAGGAAGTTCTGTTTATTCCTATGCCTATGTTATAGGTGAGTAGTGTGTTACGTCACTTCTCTGTGCCATACCCTCTGCGTGGAAGGGATATAAAGCAAAGACTTCTTCCAGTGCAGGTGCACTGAGCATGCCCACACACTCGCTGCTTCACTGCCCAAATACACGCCTTTCCCCCAAACCACCCTTCTGCCCAAACGGTATTCCCAGACTGAATTCCCCCTCTGTGCCCCATTACCTCTGTAATTAGTTGAAATAATTTGCATGCATTGAAATCACTATCATGTATGAAATTTTTTTTTCATTTTATAAAGTATACTCACATAAATACATTTTCAAAGTTGCTCAGACAATGGGCAATGAGCCAGGCCCCAAATCTGAAGACTGCCGCATTAATAAAGTAGTTTGCACACTGAGCTACCCCGTAGGTAAATCCATAGAAAGGGGCTTTTTTCAGAGAATCTCTGATAAAGGAAGAGACTTTCTGTAAATAACTTGTAAAAGAGAAACAGCAGACACTGGCTGGGGGATAGCCAGATTTCTGGATTAAAGGTTTCAAGCAACAAAGCTTACCCCCTGAAAACACAACAAATCAGCTCAGAATATGTGCATACCCACAAACAACCAATGCCAGGCCCTAAAAGCATCCTGCATCCTAACATGGAACTGCCCTTAGGATAGAAAGTTAAAGCAATGAGATCCTTCTGTTATGCTATCTTGAATCCCTTCCTTTGCTTTTCTATAGCAGGGCAGCTCACTAAAGCAGTTAAAAAATAATAAAATTTAATAACTACCACATATGACCCATTTTATTAAGAAAACAAGCAGGCTCCAGCCCAGGCTAAGAACTGCCTGCAGGCTTCCGCCAGGTCTTCCCATCCAAGCGCAGACGTCTCATCCGATTCGGAGCAGGGGCATATTGCTGGGTATCCCCGCAGGGGTTTAGACTAAGCTTCTATTTCTCAACTCATCCTTCTGGAGAAGTTTCATTTTGTGTAGCTAATTGAATGCACACTGAATCAGTGTCTGGAGGACTCTCTGCCCTCATGGTTTAGGATGCTCTCTGAGGAAATGGAAATCTCCTTTCTAGTCTGAGCTGTAAATCAGAGACCTTTGACAGTCCAGGCGAGCATCCTGCCAGTATCTGGGATATTACCAGTCCACCGGACACTGAATTTTAATGCTGTTTTGACTGAGGACAGATTATGCAACACATTATTTTCAATTCCTTCTTTATCATTAGTTACCTTGATGGAGAAAAGAAACAAATTAGACTCTGGTCTATTTTGTTTGAATAAAATGGAGCTAGAAAAATCTGGCATCCCTGATGATTCAAATCCATTTCAGTGGAGACAAGTCAGTGGGATGTAGTGTGTCAAACAAGGGAAACATGAAGTTCATTTTAAGGTTTCAAAGTCATATGAGGGGAATAAGCCTGGTTTTTGTTATAAAGGGTGTGGTATGAGAATTAACTGTCAGTTGCTGAGTTAATTAGTAACAATCAAATATACTGAAATGGAGTGAAAATGTCTTCCATTCTACACAAGAAAACACTATATTCTGTAATACATATAGCAGAGAATGCAGTTTATAGAGTGTTCATGTAATGCTAATGTCTTTTCACTCTGCATTTAACAACGTATATTAAAATACACATTGAGCGAACAAATTTCAAAACTATGTAGGTGGCTATTAATATCCTTCCCAATCTTTTGAGTACTGGGCAGTTTGCAAGAAATGTATTTACAATAAATCTGAAAGACTAACATGTACAAAGAAAGAATTATTAAAGAAAAAACCCACCTGTAAGGACCATTCAAACTTGTAACATATTTTTCATAAAATGCTGCTTCTCTGGTCAGTGAAGCTACAGTTCTTATGTTCTCAACTGATTCTGTTGAAATCTGAATTGGGAAATAAAACAACTAAGAGGTAATCCCTTACAAATGCAATTTACGTCATATCTCTTAAGCACTCAACCTCTTCTCTATCATTTATTACTTTAGATCAGAAAGTGTTTGCTTAAGAGAGAAGACTGAGGTGTATTACCAGGTGAAGGAAAGCCCAGAACCCCACAGTCACAAGACAAGAGGGGTCAGAAGACAACAACATATTTGAGTTCAAAACCTTGGGCTAACACACAGGAAGGGTCAGCAGCCCCTGCCCTAACCCACGGGTTTTGATCCCAATGAGTAAAGGCCTATTTCATAAAATAGGGACAAACCCCAGTCACCTGGACATCACTTGCACTATTGCATGGACTACTTCTACCTCCTGGAATAATGTTATCAGGTGAATGAAGGCAGTACCCTGAAACACTCGAGCTTATTAATGGTTTGCATTTTATGATGGAATAAAAAAGTGGCAATGTGAGGACTCGGTGGCTCAGCCCTGCAACACTTCTGGCCACAGCAGAGAGCAGTGCAGAGCTATGCTACTTGCCCTAGGCACAAGGCGCAGCAGTGCCAGTGCTGTTGCTGTTACAGCTGTCTCTACCCAGAAATGCACCAGGGAGTCTTTCAAATGCAGTTTTATAGTCTAATCTAGAGATGTTTTGTGTTATCTATATTTTGCTTTTTCTTGGGTATATATAAACATTCCCATCTCTCCCACCCTGTTCTCTCCTCTCCTCTCCCATCTTCATTTATCTTGGATAATTGTGTCAGCTGTAATACTGCTACAGTGTTGCCCTTAAAAGTGATCTCACACCATAACCCTGTAGTTAAAATTGGAGAACTTACTCTTCCAGCCTCTTCCAAAGCTTTTTGATCTTTTGCGGCATGACCAGACACAGAGCTAACTGTCGCAGCATTTGTAGCAATAACGAAAGGAATGCAGGCCAGGATAAGCAAAGTTAACTGCCAGCCGTATACAAAAGCAATAACAATGGCAGTCAGAAGGGTAAAGACAGTCATAGTCATCAGTCCAAGCCGACTTCCAGTTGCCTAGGAAAGCACAGAAACCCCCACATATCAGTCATTAGATTTTGTTTTTGTTACTTATATCACCAGTTGAAATCACTATACAGTCAAGTCCAGCAGTTAGCTGAAAAACAAACCCATGGTAATGTGTGTGGACATTATGCACATACTTATGTAACTGTTCCTAGATGGTCCTCTTACCTGCCAGCATGTGAGCCTTCAAGTGAGGTTAAAGGAGTCGAAAGAGCTGGTGATGAGTTGTTTAATATCTGGGACTTCCTGCTCTACCTGAGGCACAGAAGACTATGGACACGGTCACAGTAAGGCAGGTTGGCCGCTGGGTGCTCAGCATTAGGCAAGAGAGGGTTCGCTCTAATGACAGCCATTCATTGACCCATCCCTACTAGTGGTGGTGGAAACTACTCACCCTTGGGTTGTCACACTACTGCAACCTGGGGTTGGGTTCTCAGGACAAGAAAACAAAAGAAAAAAAAATAATCTAGCAGAAATGCTTTATCTAAGCAGGGATAATGAGTGGGAAAGATGAATTCATGCTGAAGAACTCCTGTCTGCTTCCAGCCTGTGTAACCTTTTCATTAGGAACTTTTAAAATGAGAGATGATTAGCATCCAGCATCCGGGTGGGCTCTGATCTGCAGAAAAGAGGGTCTGAAAACAGCCCTGTGGAAATAGTTCATCTTCCGAAGTTTGGCTTGATGGAAAAAACAAAAATCCTGGGCGGGAAGCAAAAATTCTTCTCTCTTTTGCCAAAGACTTTCCTGCCCTGAAAAGACTTTTCTTGTTCAATAAAATTTAAAATAGTAATAATTAAACCAATGCCAAGGTGAATTGTTGCCATATGTTCCAGAGGCTGAACATAAAGATGGATTTGGAAACTTAAGCCAGCGCAGCATGAGGTACGGTACTTACTGACACTCTATAGTGCTCCAGAGAACACAATAGCTTTGGAAACCAATTCATGCCCTTAGTTGACTTTTGTAGTTAGGGGACCCTGTGTACCCCTCCTTTCTCCAGTCTGCCCTGACAGGGTGTTCAAAGTGACTGAAACAAACTGGAACTTCAAAAGATGAAAATGACTAAGTTTTGTCAAAGACTATTTTCTCGCTACAAGCCCATAAGGAAGGAAGACAGGAGAAACAAAAGTCTACAGAGACTGAAAAATGTAGGGATTAAAGGTTTTTTGATGTACAAATTTGAAGGAAATTAAGACATCTTAAAACAAACCAGTAAACTTTTCCCCCTCAAGTCCTGCAGTGTGGATTCCCTCCTCCCAGCCCCACCTCCCAAGGAGAAGAGAAGACACAGAGACATTTGGCAGATTATCAGGGACTACTGATGAAATGAGCAGTGAGAGGGATTGTGAGAGGGATTGTGCAGAATTTGTCATATTCTCCTGCCAGTGTCCAGTTCTCCCATACCAGCACCTTGAGTCATTCCCTCCCTTGGCTGTCGCCCTCCCTGGTGCCTTTTTTTAATGCTGGGCCATTTCTTACTATTTGGTCTGCTTGTGTGTGAAGCACATTTGGTGGGGATGGGAAGAAATCTCTTCATTAAGGTTAATAAGGGTTTGTATCATCTGCAGATGCAGCCTCTTCATAGCAATCGTGACACACATCATAGAGTGTAAAAACCTGGGGTAAACCGATTCTGGTACTCAGTACATATGCAGATTTCACTTTGCATGGTGAAGTGGTCTACAGTTATTATATACCTAGCTTAAAGACTTGTCAGGACGGAAATGAAAGGTACATGAACATCTGCTGGAATTTTGATAGTGCTCATAAATTATCAGCTTGGAAACCATTTCCAAGGCATCAACAACATGCTACATAAGTGCATCTACCAGTCTGTGGTATAGATTTACCTCCTTGCTTTCTGAAATAATCTCTTGCAATTAATATTTGCAAGGAAAAAAAAATTAAAAAGCACACAAAAGAGAAACACCATACCCCTTTGACTTGGGAAGCATCTGTAGCAAGCCTAGTTAGCAGAACACCAACAGCATTTTTCCGATCATCATACCATCCAACCTCCTGCAAAAAAAGACACTGATTTTTGTAAAAAAAAAAATAAATAAAATATTACATGTTCATACCATATTTCAGATTTATCAGGATTACTAATAAAATGAAAAAAACATTTCCAGCTCAGGTAGCATACAAGGAAATGAAAGTACAAGTCATGGTGGTTAACCTGAATATTCTTCCCCTGTAGTCTGCATCTTCCAAGTAAACTAAAAGAAAAAACTTAAAAAGTATTATTCTGTTGTGACCATCTAATTGTTCACAATCAAAGTGTCATTAGCTGTCATGTTCTTCTGAATGTGCCTATTTAAAAACTTTTATTATAAACCCCTTTTACTCAGTCCTTCCTTAGGCTTGAAGAAGTTAACTATTCTTACAAGTTATCTATTCCATTATCTATAGAAGACCAATTTCCTTTCTATACGTACAAACATAGACAAGTAATGAAGCCCTTTTACTTCCAAAGGCTATGGCAGGGTTTTCTTTTTTTTTAATCAATTATTTTCCCTCTCCTAGTCCCTTTCAGGTGTTTTTATGAACTGACCATGTGAAGTTCTTGTTTCCAATGGGTACGTGGGGTGCCAAGTTATGCATTCTCAAAATTTCTATGCAAGTAGTAACAAAACACAAATTAACAGGAAGGGTTTAGCATAAGTAACTTTGTTCTTCTCATGGGTAATTCTTGATGCAATAAGGCAATTTGACTTTTTTGCAGTAAAAAATTATCAGATTGCCTATCTGCTAAAGATTGCAGGATGTAGATTTAAATCTAAATAACAGATAGACTTAAATCTATATATGACATGTTTGCATCACGACCACCCAAGCAAGGAGAGATTACAGTTTTTTGGTCATCCTTTCACACAGACAGCTGCAAACTGTGTGCATCTTCGCATGCCAGAAATTGCACATTTGCAATGACACTCCTTCAAAATTTGCAATAGCAACAATGAGCTAAATTGCACGTGAATTAGGAGACCTTCAGGAAAGTCATACTTTTTTCCCTGAGTTAGTGGTAGAAGACACATGGTTTTATTTTCTTTTTTTCCAGATCACACAGTTAAAACCCAGTGTGCACCTTGTAAGAGTCTGCAAAAACTATCTGGCTCTCATGATGCCCTAGCTGCATAATTCATACCTGCTGAAGTAATGCTCTGAAGGACAAAGAGCGCAGTCTCATTGTTAGTATCTCCCCAGACTTCCCAAACGTGAATCCCTAGGAGAGGAGAAAGAGTCACATTTTCTCATTTGATGCTTTAACTGTTTATAAATCTGCACAAGAAAAGCAATGATACCAAAAAGTCTCCTACAACTCCCTGTGCATATATAAGCCTTGGGAAAAGTGCCATTCACATTCCTGGAACCTGAAAATTTGTTTTCCTACAGATTGGAAGAAATGGGGCAAAAAAGGTAGGAGCTTCATTGTAATGCTTTATTCGGGTGCCCCAGAAACACCAGAAGGTAAATCAACCTGTCTAGCTGTTGGCCTCCCTACTCTGACTGCTACCAGAGACATTCACTCACAGCAGCCATACCAGTGGATTTTGATATGGACACCGTGCAGTGACTGTTTCCCACAAGCTGTGGAGCAGTCATATGAGGACAGCAAAAGATGGAGTTTGCTTGATGGTATGAAAAACACCATCTGCTATGGAAAGACTATTTTATATTTACTTTGGCAAGAGCCTATAATACTATCAATGAGAAATGTCAGTCTTAACTTTGACTCTTAAGGCCAGACCCTCAACTTTGATTTCAATCACGCTGAATTCACATTGCCTTCAGTGTCTTGTTTAAAGCAACAGCAAACATGGACATATGTCTTCATGAAACACATCCATAAACCCCACATACTCAGGAAGAACCCTGGCACTTCTGTGTGTTTTTATGAGCTCTGATATGAGTTATACCTGCAGCCTGATGGAGAGGTAAGAACTTCAACATTTCAGCACAGTGACACTTACTTGGATTATGTATGCTACTAAGGTAATCACTCCAAGTAAAAGAAACATTAAAGAAAGCACCACAGTGTTTTTACTCCTTTTTTCTGGATCTGTTTCTTGAAAAGCCTGCACAAGAAGAAACCAAAAATTAGTATGTAGACAGTGAGTGCCAGCTACATAAACCAGCCTTCATCTCAAGAAGCTTGTCTACTTCAATTTCCTTTCCAAGTAACTTGGATCCTAAAATCAGTGTGCGGTCAACTTTCTGTTGAAGGCCAGAAGACAGTCCAGCTTCCTAATTAACCTCCATCTTTCTAATTTGTTTCCCCAACTCCAACTATTGTTCCTTCGCTGGTCAGGTGCAGTTCCACCAGACTCTGCCTCCAGAGAGTCAATTCACCAATATTTATTAATTTTTATCTTGGATCCATTTATGCAGATGAATCCCACCCAGAGTCTTACATAGGAAGAACAACTGGTTGAGCATGAGGGAGGCTCAGGACTGCAATATCCATTTGCAAAAAAAAACCCAAAAAACCCCAAACCCCCCAAAAAACCCACCCCAAAACCAAAAACCAACCACACCCAACAAAAACTTACCCCAATGATTTTTCCAAATATAACAGCAAATGCAGGATGGACCCCGCCTGAGATGGCAGCAGCAATCACTCCCAGCAGTACATACAGCCACTCAGGTTTGTTCAGGGCCAGGATTCTCGAGTAAGGCACAGCAGGGAGATTTTCTTCCTACAGGAAAGGGAAAGCTGCAAGTTTTCCTTGGAAAGCTGCAGAACACAAAATTCCCCAGGCAGTGGGTGTTCATAAGGCTTTGAGTAGTGAACCATCTTGGTAAACTACTGAAAGCCCTCTCTATGCACTTGGAGTGAGAAAACATGCTGGGTATCTGCAGCGTTGCTGTTTCATCTCCTGGAACTTCAACTGCGCTCTAAGTTTGGAGGCAAAAACTTAAAAGGCTAAGTCATGAGGGGAGAAGGGCCAGGAGAGTTCACTGAAAGTCAGACAGGGCTGCTCACCATGAATGGTAACTAACACTTGAATCTTTATAATAAACTAAAACTCTCACTGTTAAGAGGACAGAAAAGATCTCTCTGGTTCAGCTAAATGCTAGTGGCTGGCAGCAATGCAATTTGGTATAGAGGTCATCTTTCTCTTTTGCAAACTATAGCCTATGCATCATTACCAAAAGCATGAAAGGAGCATATGTAACAGTCAGTTATAGCCTGCATCTCCTTTGAAAATACAAAAAATGCCCTGTTCTGCTTTACTAATTTATTCAAGTGCCTATGCCTCCACAGGGGGAGTTCTGGAAAAGCAAAAAATGAAAACATTGGAAATGAGACAAAATATTAGGCAGGATTACAAGTAAGTTGCTCTTGAATCCTGCTTATTTTATCCCATGTTTCGGATTCTCAATAAGAGTGAATAAGCTTCAACCATAAAAGTGGACTGAGCTTTCTTTCTGAAATAATTACAACCACTGGATGCTTGATTTCCTAATTGTTTGTGAATGTGATGAATACTGAAGTCTCGAGCAAGAACACCCACCACTTCCTGTGAGAACTTAAGCAGTATTAATACACAGACAAAAAGTGTCTTTTGAAGTTGTGTAGCTTTTTTGTGATAATAGGAATGGATCTGGCTCTTTCGTACTGTTTGAAATATGTATTAGCTGGAAGCTGTGTTTTAGGGAGAAAGAATATCAGTATGTACAAATTACACTATGGCTTCCATAAGGATATTTAAATAGTCAGATGTTGTATTACAGATGAGAACCTAGCTTCCACAGATTTAAAAGGATCTATGATTTTACTTCAGAATTTAAATTTTATTTCTTCAAGGGTCCTGAAGTCAGGTTAAAAAACTCCCTCAAAACCAGAAAAAGCCAAACAACTCTTCCAATACATTTAATGAAAAAAGAAAAAGCTGTAGTTCAAACGGTATAAAATAGAAAAAAATAAAATTAAGTTTCTATTGAGCACTCTACCCAGTTCTGATTCAGAGTCCACTAGAAATCTGCTCCTGTTGATTTCCATGAGCAAGTTTTACTCAGCTTTGTGAAAACAATGTTCCATTTCTGAAACCTGAACATATATGACTTTTATTTCTAGATGATATTTGTCAATTAAAGTGTTTTATCCAAATAAAATACTCAAGAACTGGATGTTTTAAAGCATATACTAAGACAGAGAAGGAGAGAGAATAATGGTTCTTTTATTTAGAATACACTTCAAAATGTTAGTGTTTTGATATATTTTTTCATTTGCTATAAATGCAGTATGATAGTCCCAAGTGCCTTAAAACTTGGTATGCATGCTCCAAGGATTACATTATCCACCAGTATTTGTAACAGTGAGTAACAGGATGTAAATAATCCTGTGAATGAAATCCCACAACTCATTTTAATTAGATAGAATTAAAACATCATTAACAAAAATAATACACTTAATTTTATGAAGCATGACAAATTAACATCACATTTTTTTGTTTCCAGCTCCACACTAAGTCAGTAGTGTTAAAATAAAGGGTTTTGGTAAGATGTACATGACTGTCCATATTCCTAGGGCAAATAGCCTGGTGAGTACTGACTGTAATAGCACCAAAGTAAATGTTGCATGGCAGCCAGCTAGCTAGAAGTAATTAAAATTACGTGCTTTGTGTTTATGCTTACATGCCACCTTCTAAACTACAGTTTGAATACCAACCTCCAGCTCTTTTTTCTTCTTTTTTCCAGACGACTTTTTCTTAGACAAGCACCTCTCACTCTTATATCTGCTAGACCTTTTTCGAATGCTGCCTCTCCCAGAGATCACTGATTCTTTAAAATGATCTTGAAGAGTCAGCTCCTCCACAAGATCATTTCTGCCATTTTCCTCATATTCCTCAGCCTCTGTGTCTTCACTTTCTTCTGATGTTCCATCATCTTGAATGTTATTGCTACAACCCTAGTGAGAATTCAGGATATACAGTTTTTGTGGTTTAACTTCAGCTAGCAATAAATAATCACAAGTTGTTTGTGCATGGAGAAGGAAAAGAAATCTTTTTTTGCATGAGTACTGCCTTTTCAATCATGTGATTATTTTTACCTATAGGCCACATATATTTCAGTCTGTAGTGGCAGAGCACTAGACTATTTCGTCCTGATTGTTTCCCCTTCCCCCCCACCCCCCCCTTGTTTCTCCTTTGCTTTAAGCAGCCTACGGAATCCACCTGGAATCTTAACAGTTCCGTGGTTATGCCATAATTATGTAGTCTGTGCCTTCAACTCAACTTACGTTTTTGACATGTTGGATTGTATAAATGTGAGACGCACTTATGGGTAGAACCCCCAAGAATTCCAAGTCTGTGCCAAGCCCAGACTAGAGTGACTGTGCAGCCACCAGCTGGACAACATGCAGGAACTACAGAGAGAGCATGGCTCCACATACCAGCATTTCACAACTTTGTGAAATGGAGAACGAAAACAAATAAATTTGCCCTTACCTGCTGCATTACAAGAGAATAGTAGACTCCCTTCTGCAACATGAGTTCACTGTGTGTTCCTTGTTCAACCACAATTCCTTTCTCAAATCCAGCAATAGTGTCAGCAGTCCTGATAGTAGACAATCTGTGAGCAATCACAATGGTGGTACGTCCAGTTCGAGCCTTACAGAAAAACAACAAGAGCATTTTACATTAAAATGTGCAAGAAAACAGCAGAGAAATAAAACAAAGTTATTTTAGGCATTTATATTATAAAATAGGTTCAAACTTTAAAAATAATTCTTCCAAAAGAAAAGATTTTTTTTTTCCCTGGTGTCATGTCTCTTTTTAAAGACACTAAGGACACTTCCACTTACCTAATTCAGGCAAAGAAAAATCACGTGAATGTTATTAGACAGACAATGCAGGTATTAAAGGCCATAATTAATGCTGACTTTTTACCAGGCTTGAACTGTTTGAGCTAAAGTTGCCCATAAAGTTCCTCCATGTGTGTGTACGTATGGGAGGGAAATGCAGTGAGAATAGTTAGATCTTTCTCACAATAAAGCTAAGACAGCTAGCATATAAAGAAAGGATATTTTCTTTATATATTGTCCATGTATATTCTTGGAAGTACAACATTAGCATGACTTCTGACAAGACTTAGCAGGAAAGCATAGAGGAGTGGAGCATACCTGGGGTCAGAAATGTGTTTTAGCTACTCTCTAAAGCTTTCTCCCAGTCTTTTGAAATAAGCTACATCTCAAATCAGGGGCCTGCTGGGATTTGGCAGGGAGAGCTGCCGAAGCCCTGGTCTGCAGGTTACATATTCCATTCCTCTCCAGCTCCCACACGCAGGCCAGTGGCGTGCACAGTCCTCATGCAGCAAACAAGCACGCACCAGCTTGCAGCTGCTGGAGAGAGCGGCTTTCCTCCTTGCTGATGCCTGGAGAGAATGGTGGCTTGGGTGCAGGAGGAAAAACCCAAGAGGACCTCAAGCAACAGTTATGTTCTGCAGTCAAGGAGACTGCTGGAAGTTACTTGCTACAACAATTGTACATCATATGGGCACAGGAACAGGGGCGTGGAGAAGATGAGGACAGTCTCAGGAGATTAGTGCTTCCATGGAGATCTGGATTATTTCCCTACCCCTGCCATCAAGTTCTCACGGATCTGGTGGAAGTCACACAAAGCCTGTCACAGGAGGTCTGCCTCAGTGCAGTTGTCATGCCTGTGCCCTAATGGGCAGAGATGCAGAACATTCACTGCAGCCAGGAGCTGTGATCAGAACAAGCAAAATGCTTTAAAAAGTGCAAAGTTATCTGAAAAAACAGCAGACTGCAAACACCTGCATATGACTGCTCAGAAACGCTGTGCATTTGTGATGTTAATATCTCTGCTCCTCAGCTCTTAAAAATAACAAACAATATTAGTACCACTTTTTCCACTGAGGGATGTTGAGAGAAATTTATAAATCCCATTTGGGGACTACATTGATGGACACCAAAGAGCTATGAAAAGATGAGTCAGATTCAGGGCTCATTTTGGTGGGTTCTGGTAACATGCTGAAGAATGAGGAAGAGTATACAGAACAATCCCCTTAATTGAGTGATCGCCTTCTATGTTATGCGCTAAAAGAAGCAATGAGCTTCTGGAAAAGGTTAGTATTTGATCATGGAATTAAAGAACATGCAGAAGAAAGCTAAATTACAGCTGAAGTGGCAATCTTTCAGTGCTTAACTTTGCAGCAATAACATAATTTATTTACAAATTAGCTTAGATAAACATTTTTGTATCCACATGTTACCCTAATACTAATAATATCAGTATAATCATGTGAATATAACCAACAGCTACAATTTACCTCAGATTTAAACTGACTGCCAAATAAAGTGGTAAATTCTGTGTTTCCCTTGAGCCATACTTGTAACTCTTACCTGTCTATGCATAACTACTGAAATGAAAGGCAGCATTTTTTCACTTAGCTTTTAAGAATACATTAAAATAAATATTACATAAATGAAAAAGCATTCTAGCCCAACCATGAAGTTCTTTTTTTTAATCAAGGCCTTTAGGCTCCACAGCATCTTGATGGAAACTGTGAACTAATGGGACAGAGACTCGGATACAAGCTCTGACAGCTCTGCTCCACAGTAGCACCATTCCTAGAGCTGTGGGGTTCAACAAACACGAGGTGGACAGAGATTTTGTAACTAGCTCTGCTTTGTTTCTGTGATTTGCATTCAGTCTCTGTAAAGAGAGAAAATGGTTAAATCCAAAGAGCTTTCTAAAACTATACGTTTTGTCTTGGTAATTAGCAATAAAGCTAAAACATGCAAATAGACATGATTCCTAAGTAGAATTGATAATTTAAATTCCCTGTTAAAACAATGAAACTGAAACATCCGTCCAAATTCTATTTTCCAGTTCTTGATTTCAATGGAAACCTACACTGAAAATTGTGCGTTAATTTTTCTTAAGTGCTGTTGCACCTATTCATGGCAACCGGTAGCTTCAATAATATGACTCCTACCTTATCGAGAGCTGCTTGTACTATGGATTCACTCTGAGTATCTAGTGCGGATGTAGCTTCATCCAGAAGAAGAATCTTGGGATTTCTTGCTAAGGCACGGGCAATAGCTATTCTCTGCTTCTGTCCTCCACTCAGCTGAGCCCCTCTTTCCCCCACCATGGTGTTAAACTTCTGAGAAAGAAGACAACAAAACTGAAGTTGTAGGATGTCTCAAATTAAACCCTCACTTCCCTCTATGATCATAAGTACTCAGCTTCTAGACAAGAGGTAGCTTTATGCAAGTGACTTGAGCAAGGGCAGAGCAAACATGCAACTACAACCACCCATCTAGCCCTTGGCCAAGCCCTCCTACCCCATTACATGCTTTGCATGCCTAACTTTGAACTTATGGCTCTTTAAAATCATGATCTTTACTGCTTGCTCAGAGTGCTCAAAACCTGGGTTTTCTCAAGACAAGCATGTAAACGGCGTCTCTGTATTTACTGAGGACTGTTTACCTTGCCAGCAGGGTTGGGAACATAGGAACCCACCAGGACCTGTAACCTTGCCTCCACTGAGCCTGAGATGCTCCCCCTTGGAGCCATAGCTTGATTCCTACTGTGTCACTCATTCCAAAGTGGCAAGTCTCAAAGTCCACTGTATTATATAGCAGTTTGAGAGAAAAGATGAGCAAATAACCCTTCCTGAGAAGAAGGAACCTTGGAACAGACTGACACGCTAGAAATGGCATATGCTTGACACTTGGACACAGAGGTCTCGGAGGTAATAGAAAAATCTGAAATCAAATCTCAGGTGGTCACTTTTTCCACATCTTTTTAATGTCAGGACCAAAAGGATGGACATATCATCCATTCCTCAGGATGCATTTTGTATGACTGATCTCACTTCCTGCCCCCACTATGAAAGGAGTATGGCACCTCCTTCTAGAAGAGGCCTCAAACCTGTGAGTCTCAGGCAGAGAAAGTGCTCAAGGTCACAGCTGCTAAAAATGGTCTTGGTTCAGGGCATACATATTTACTTCCAGCCCCCATTTCCTATTGAATGTGCAGACAGCTCCTGACAAAGGGGTTTGAATTTCCAGGTCTTCTTTTTAAAAGCCCAGCTCTTCCCATGCCTCGTGAGATGGGTAGGGATGGTAATACAGCTGTGAAGCTTCCCTTCTCCTGAGTTCAGACACTGACATTTTTTCCATACTAAGGCACAAATCCTTTGAGGGCAACCAAACAAAGGCACAGCATATCTAGTCCAGAAAGTCACTGAACCAAAAGCTGTTGGAGGCTACAGGATTATTTTGGGAAGTTATACTACAACTTTAATTTCCATGGTCTCCCTCTCAAAAACAGGCTGCTAGCCTAAATGGACTTTTTGCTCTTACACTCAAAAGTAGGTCGTGAACTCACATCAGGCAGTCTAGTTATGAAGTCAAAAGCATTGGCTTCCTTGGCTGCTTGCTCAATTTCAGCATCAGAAATATCTTCTCGGCCGTAACGAATGTTCTCAGCTATTGTTGTTGCAAACAAAACAGGCTCCTGGCTCACAATACCAATATTTTCTCGTAGCCACTTTACATTAAGCGTTCGAATATCCCGACCATCTAAGGTAATCTGAGAGAAAAAGCATATGTCAAAGAAGTTGAGGAAATGCATTATGTTCATAATAAATCAATTAATTATTATTACTTGATGGAAGTATTAGCTACAAGAACAACAACAACAACAAAAAGTTGTTTTTAGTAGAAAATTATGTTGGGGGAGAAGTTACAACTGCAGTTTTTCCATCCACTGTAGAAACTAGAAAATGGGGACAAGCAGCATAAACAGAGAAGACATCGGGGTTGTTCTGGTTCCACCCCCTGCCAATAACCATTCTGTCCAAGATGGCTTAATATTTTTCCAGTTTCCCTGCATAATTTTTATGTTATTCTCATGCCCCTGTGCCAGTTTGTTGCCCTTGCAGTTGTGGCTACACAATTGCCACTGTGGCTGGGCTTTTCACCACACCAAAGAAATAGTCCAAGTCAACCAAAAAGGAAAAAGTTATTTTTAACCTATAACATATTGCAAATGTTGCAATGTGGTCCTATGAACATTGACATTAACACAGAGGAGGAACAGCCAACCAAGACATGGGTGCAGGAATGAACAGCCAAAGAAACAATAAGTTTAAGAAACAACTGTCTTGATAATAGATAGCTGCCTTGACAGATTACATCATGATAGTTCAGCGTAATATTTGAAATCCTTACATAGTTCCAACTAGCAATAACAAATACTAAGTAGCATTCCTTAAATATTAAGAACGTTTTCCTTAAAAACATATTGTTTATTTTCCTTTAGAAATTTCTTATGAGAAGTATTTACCATTTACTGACTGGATCTAGTGTTTAGTGGTAGAACAGATGTACAATGTGTAACGATGGAAACTTCTGTTGTGGGTTAGCAGACAGAGAAAATGAGCCAAGAAACAACTGTTTAAAATAGGAAAACTCCCTCCAGGTTTTAGTTTATGTTCAATGAAAAGGAAGCAAAATACAGCAGAGAACTCCTGGATTATGCTTTGCTTAAAAAAATTTTACAGAACCTTAACCGTCAATAGTTGGTGAAAATAATTTTAAATTCAGATCTTGCGTCTGTTCAAAGATTTGTGGTATTTAATATTTCTGGCATAATACTGCAAGAAGAATAATAATGAAGTCAACAAGAGAGCATAAGTAATTTGAAATTTGAATTGCGGAAATACTGAACAATATAGGCATATGCTCAAATTCAATAAAAAATAAAAACAAAAATCAAAGTTCAGTCAATATGGGAAACTCATGCTTGTCCTAATATGTCTCAGTTTTTACAGTTACTTGCAGGCACTCACTTCTCCCTGGACAGGATCGTAGAATCTCTGCAATAACTGAGCAGTAGTGCTTTTTCCACAGCCACTGGCACCAACTAAAGCAATGGTCTTCCCTGTTTGAACTTTCAAGTTTAAATCTTTCAGAACCTGGGGAAAAGAAAACATTATATCTTAGTTTGACAAGTTTGATTAGAGAACTGTCTATCAAGGTAACTGTAGTAATAATGAAGGGAGTAGTAAGGGGAACAGTCTGAAGGTATGGCAATATTAGGAAGTTAATTGTACCTGGGAGTACTATAGGGCACTGATATGAGAGAACCTGCATCTATGCTTGTGTAGTAGCCTTCTAAAACAGGATGGCTACATACAACCTGCCTTTTGGGAATGGTCCTTGGATCCTTCTGGCTACCAAACCAAGCCTGGGAATTACATGAGATGATTGATACTGGAACAGGCCAAGTTCATGCCAAAAAAACATTTTAAAAGTTCCCTTGCACAGACCATTGCATTCCAGTGCCTGGGAAAAATCCCCAGCACATTCAAATCAACTAATATAGACACAATGTTCTAAACTCAACAGCTCATTTTCTCCCATTTGTGTGATCTGGTAGCAGGCTTGGAGTCTTACATTCTCCTCCTTTCCTCTTCCTCTGTTTTCCAATGTTTAGACAATGGCATAACACTTAGTTATGAAATTAACAGAAAAACACTTCTAAGGCGCTTAATATTATTGCTGAGAAATAATATCCTGCTTTTTCTTTTTTTTTTTTTTTAATAAATGGCTGTTTTGACAAGGTAACTGCTGGAAAACCTTTAATAAATCCCAAAACTTATTGTTAAAAGCCTCAGCAACCTGCGGAATAGTTACAGATTAATGATATATTTGCTGTCATTTTCACAATTAGGAACATTTTCCCTCAAAAGATGTCCATGTCATATACAAGTAATGCTGTGTAGTTGCCAAAATATTTGGCTGCCATGGGAACTCTTCTTGTTTATACCAGCCTGATTTATAATTTTGCCTACACATGTTTTTGCAATGAGAGATTAAAATAGTTGCAATATTGCCCTCCTCTCCCTGTGTTATATCCAGGAGGGTTTGTATCTCCAAGAAGCTGATATCCTGGTGCCTGCATTATCAAGTAAGAGCTATGTTCTGGATACCATAGTTTCTCCAGATGCAAATAGTCACAACCACCTAATAAGCTATTTCTAACTCTCTTATCAGGCAAGGTGTTGTCAAGATTAAAATTGACAATAACTAGACTTCTTAGATCTCTGATTTAGTTTAGCCTGGACAGGGGAGATTACACTGTGTTGCATTAATTGCTTGCAAGATTGTGAATAAATTCTACACATCTTTGCTGAATCCTTTTGGCTCTGTTAAATAACACTGATAGTAGGGAGATGCTGACTTGGTAGATTTGGGAAGGAAGCAAAAATATTTATTTCCCTGCCATTTGGCATTCAGAGCCAGGCTCATCAGCCTAAATAGCATTTTTAGGAAGAAGGATGAAGAGGTGCTCTGTCACTTCTGATTTCTGACCCAAGATTGAAAGAAGACGCATTGCACTGACTTCAGTTAGGCAGAAAGCCTAGCTCTGGGTCTGTCTTTCCGCAACCCCAGTGTCCTAGAAACAGATTTGATGTGTGATGGGACAGGCCTCAGATGTACGAGGTGGGAAGAGCCAGCTGAAGAAATAGCCAGAGTGATATGACCTTTCCCACTGTCAACATTTAATTGGCATGTGCAGTTTTTAATTGTTGACATTTGAAATCTCTCTTTCTACCTTTTTCTTCATCAAGTAATGACAGCAGTAAATCCCTTTTCCTTTCACCTTTATCAAGGTCTCCAAAAGATTGTAAACTGTTGGGTATGGTAGAGAGGTCAAGCCAACTGTATCACCACAAAAGTAATCACCACGACATAGCACGTACATAGCAGTGCACCAGAAGGTTACTAAGGAAAGTTTGACTGGCAAAGAATAGGAACATCATTTTATTGAACAGCAATTTAACATCTGCCCAAAATAACATTTGACTTCCAAATGTATATTTAGGATGATATGTTGCAATCCATTTGATGGCATATTGTTGTAAAGCCTATCTCACAGGTCATTTTTCACATGGGATATCAAAGCAATTCAGAACAACCGAGAAACTGGAAAAAGCAGATTCCTGGTTTAACTGTGTGAAGTCTGGAAGTTTTAATGAAAGACACGGAAAATCTTATTTGGTTTATCAGAGCTCTTGTTTACAGATATTCATACTAGGAAAAACACATATTCTTAGATTTTTCCAGCAGAGAATGGTGGGCAGGTAGCTAGAAACAGTAGATCTAGAGATTTGTCTTTGGCATTACTGGGGCAGAAAATAAGGACCCATCTCACAATGTATTTTGCATTCAAGAACAACAAGATTAGACAAATAATACGGACACAGGCTACCTAACTTCATTACAGTAGATTAATCTGATCCAAACACTTACTTTAACATCAGGTCTGGACGGGTAACTGAAATGGATGTTTCTGAATTCAATTTCTCCTATGAGTTTGTCTGGTTTGTAGCCCTCCTGAGAACTGCTATCTATGAGCCGTTTCTGGAAAGAGGTTTTAAAAATATATGTTTTAAAATATATTGCTAAAATCTATTTTAAAATATATCACAGTTTTGGAACTGTTATTTCAGTTGGATATATTGTTCTCTACTTTCTCAGCTGCTGGTTAACACTGTGCTACACCACTGCAGATCTGCTGCAATTTTACTCACATGATACTGAATGCAGGGGAACATCTAACTGTGATTTCTCCTTTGACAAATATAGTACATTTTCAGATACGACAAAACCCACAGTGGAAAATACATAATTGCTGAACCATACTCTCTATCCTGCAACCTAAACATGGTGCTCGGTAACCCGTATAGGAGGATTTTATACTCACATCAAGAAGAATGACATAGCTGTTTCTAAAAGTAGGACTAGAAAGTTCATGTAAAACAATATTATATATAGACAGATATCCAATTGCCTCATAACACAGCAAGAACCAAGATAATAACAATGAGAAACTCTTTATCATAGCAACATCAGCACTGCAGCTTTATATTATCATAGTTTCAATAGCATTATTAATCCCCTCCTCACCAAATTCTCCCCCCTCCAAAGAAAACCCAAGCCAGCTGAAATTGTGCATACATGCATTTTTTAGAAAAATATAGTGCCTTACTACTTTCCCTCTGGAGTTGCAAGTCTAGTATTAGAGAAAGACCTCATCCATATATCTCAGATACACATGCCAGATTTCCTAACATCCACTGTAATGAATAAAGAGGCAATTTTGTTGGTATGAATGGAAATATTATGAGTTTCAGTGGTAGGTATCTATAGAATTTATGCTTTAGGGGCTTTTGCTTAGTTTTGTTATGTCTCTCAAGGGAAAAAAAAAAGGAAAAAATTAAGTGTGGCTGAAAGTCTTCTTTTCTACTTACCTTATTGATAATCCGATATACTTCATAGGCAGCCCCACGTGCATTAGCCACACTCTCCAGGTTGGGAGCTGCCTGGCCCAGGGAGAAGGCTCCGACGAGCACAGAGAAGAACACCTGCAGGAGACAGAAGGAAGCATCACTGTTAACAGTGATTAGAGCCACCAGTGACTGTCTGTTAAATGCTCAAATCTTTCTAGTGCACCCTTTCCAGGAAAATTAAATACAAAAATAGAAATATGCATTTCACAGTTGCCCCTATTCACTCCCCATTTTTCTGGGGTGAATGATAACCACTGACACATGATTTTGTGGCATGACTGACTTTTTTTTTTAATGTTCTTCTAATTTCTATCCTGTGCAAATACAACAAATATCTATCTTTGTTGCTTTCCAGATGTTTGCAAAGATAAGAGGCTTGGAAAATTCAGTTTAGATTTTCTTAACTAAAACCCTACCTGTGGGACCAACACACAATTAACTTGACATGCTGTGAGGAACCATACTGAGGAGAACTCATCAGAGGTCACTTAAGTGTGAAAGTTAAGCATGTAGCCAAACTTTTGATAGCAAGAAGATGTCTAAATATCCTTAAACCAATACCGACTTAGACATATTGGTAATGTATGGTAAACATTTGCAAATAAACAACAACAAGACGTACAGAAGACATTGTGGCCAGATGAGATGTTGAGGACTTCCCAGTACACGTTCAGCATGCCAGCGGGATTAATTTACTCCTAGTGACTAGCTAGCTAGAATTTTGTTGGCAGTCCAGGTTACTTGTCTTTGCTCCCTAACCCACAGCTCTAGGTTGTTCATCCTGCCCTACAATAGGGTCCAAGACAAGTCAGAAAAGTGCAGATATTTTTGCCTCTACATTCGAGTGGAAATTCAAGGTGCCCTGTTCTAATTTGTAAGATGAATGCCTTCCTTTAATTTCTTTTATACCAAGCAAGTCTAATTTAGCAAGAACTTTGGGAAAAACAGAGGTAGTTATATACACCACTTATATAACTATTTCTCTGGATGTTACAGAGCATTTTTCAAAGCTGCATTGCTGTACTTACAATTAACACATGGCCAATGTCATAATTTTCTTCCTCAGCAGTGAGCTTGGTTCCATACCAAAATGCAAGTGCATAGGATCCAAAGATAAGAAATTGTGAAACACCTAGAGATGTGTTGGTGGTAATGGATTTTTTCACTCCAATACTTCTAGCCATCTCTAAGTTTGCATCATATCTGTGAGTAGATAAGGAAACCATTAATTTGACAGGTACCACATGCCATTCTGATTGAGATTTCCCAGTTCCCTCTTTTTAATTAAAATGATTTCTGCCATAGAAGCAATTGAAGTTGACAACATTGTCCTAATGTTATGAAGATATCTTTAGAAAACAATTGAGTAGTATGACTTTCATTATCATAATGGAAGACACGATACTGCCTGAGCCATTTGTTTGCATTTGTCCTGAAAAGAAACCTTGAAAAAGTTTTATCAACATTCCTTACCAAATGTAAGGTTCTGTCTTCTACATTTCAAAAAGCAAACCAAACAAAAAATCCCTAGGCACTATGGATGAAGGCAGGTAAACAAATAGAAGCCAGAACTCCCTCTGATGCCAGAGTTGTTCTCTTAATGGTCATTCTGGAAAGTGAGAAATCTTTCCCTTCGATTAGTTTATTGATTAATATGACAATACATCAAACAAGTGGACATGGAAGACCAGTATAAAGATCGACAACTTCAATGTGAGAATTACGTATTCAGTTCAATATTCATTAATTTTCCACGAATAGCTTTCATTTACTCAAGCTTATTATGGAAATTAGCCTAAGAATAGGGTATCTTTTTACTTGTCAGCAACATGCTCAGCAGCTTACACCTTTTTCTTAATACGTATTTTCTTTATAAAACCTCCCCATAGTAGGAATACATGAAATTCAGTCAGCTGGGAAAGAATCTTAAAACAGTGTACATTAATTTTGTTCATGTAAATTGCTCACATGTGACCAATGCTGTGTTTGTTACTCAAATATATTTACATGTTTTGGCTTGGCTGTGTTCTTAAAACCAAGCCTTACATTCCAGTCTGCAGCATTATAGGTCATCCAGGGAAATGAGGCTGTATTTAAGCAACATAACAAGTACATGAGATCACGTGAGTACAGAGGGAGAGTCTAGCCACTGCCAGAAACAGACGTGACTGAAGGTCCCTTGCAGGCATAAATATTTGTAGTCAGTGGAGGCACCATCCAACAAAAAGTTACTTTTCATAGAAAGGTTTAGGTTGGAAAGGACTTTAAAGACCATCTAGTTCCAACCCCCTGCCATGGGCAGGGACACTTTCCACTAGACTGGGTTGCTCTAAGCATCATCCAGCCTGGCCTTGAACACTTCCAGGGATGGGACATCCACAACTTCTCTGGACAACCTGTTCCAGTGCCTCACCACCCTCTCATGAAGCATTTCTTCTCAATGTCCAATCTAAATCTACCGTTCTCAATTTAAACTTTTCCTAACTGTGGCCATCATTCAAGAGATGCGTAGGAGTCACAGTCCATGGTTTCCAAATGCCCTAGGCAGTCTCTGGGAGAAGGCTGCCTGTCCCTAGTGGGTATTCCTAGAAGAGCCACCAGTTCCATAGCTTTTTTACATTAAATGGAAATGGGGCTGTGAAAGAGACTGACTGGTCAATTATGGAGGAAAGGGAAGGCCTTACTGACAGTATCAGTTATTTTGCCTCTAGACCTCAAAATAAAAATAGTTGTTTGAAGCAGCTCCTACCATTGGATTTTTACACACTAGTATTTACATGGATCAAGAAGAAGGTTCAGAGACAGGGGACAACTGATCTAGGCCATCTTAGGGGTTTTTTTGCCTCTAAGCAGAAAGGGTCTTAATATTGTTGCAAATTAAGGACAAATCCCAATAAGTAGAATACAGTGCTATAAGATAGTCAAAGCTCTGTGCTTGGAAGCAGACAAGTGCACAAGAAGGCTGCAGGACCCCATGCTAACATCATCTTAGAAATTTCACACAAGACTAGGGCAGATGTAAGCATTGAAAAAGATAGAAGAGATTCATGGTTTGTACAGATCAGGTCTTCTGGTTTGCCTTTTCCAACTACATGGTATTGGTGATGCCCTGTATTTATATACTGAATATTATTGTTTTGTGCTTGTTGAGTTATCTGATACATAAGTGAATAGAGTTGTGGTCAGCCATGTCCACCTCACCTTTTACATGTGACTAAGGCCAACACTGGAGTAGGCCAACTACAAGTGTTATTTGCAAATCATTAAAGTAATAAAAGGCAGTGATGCGATTTTACTTAAGGCTGTTGTCCAGTGAAGCTTAAATATAAGCTCATTAATCAAAGATCAGAACAGCAGTGAGCGTGTTCTAGAAGTTAGGCAATTAATCACATGCTTTGCTGCATTTAACTGCTGGGTAAAGAAAAGCTTCCCTCCACTTTAAATTCAATTCCAGATCTCACACAGAGGAGAAATTTGAGTCTATGCTGCGGTGATAACACCAAGCAGACTGCACTCACTAACTAGGTCTATTTACACATCTTTATTTTCAGGTGAGCTATCCACTTATAGAAGCATAAAGTGACATTAAGGAGAGTATCGTTCCCCTGCCCCTCCAAAACACTCCCCCACAAACAAACCCCACAGGCAAATTTCTTTTCCACATTTTAAATACAACTATTATTTCAAAAACTTACTTTGCTACTGCCTTCTGCTGTCCATTGAAAGCCACAACAGTCCTGATTGCTGTCAAAATTTCTTCTGCCACAGCTCCAGCTTCGGCATAAGCAGAGAGCTCTTTAGCAGTAAGGGATGCCAGGAGCTGGAAAGTTGAAAACCAGATGTTGTTGCAGCCTACTGAAAGGGTATGCACACAGTATTGGTGAATAAGAATGATCAGTGTTCAAGACGCAAGACAAGGTTTTAGGAAAGAGGGGGTCAGCTCTTCTTTGTGCCCTGAATTTCCCCAAAATCCATCTCATTCTCTTATTGTGTCCTTATTAAAGTGAAAGGCTACATCAGATGAGCTTCATGACTGATCCACTTTCCTCCCAAGGCAAGGACAGCCTATGAATTATGCTGTGATGTGTATGGGGTTGATGTCTATGGGGTCAGGGAGGTGTGCCTAAGGGGTGTCTGAGGTGTTCAGAAGCCAGAGCACCAGTAGACATTGAAGAAAGCAAGGCAGTTGCATCACAGCTTCTAATGATCTTCGCAGCTTATTTGAAATGCTTCAAGTAGAAAAACCCCTGGTATTATAAACACCTCTTGGGAATACAAGCTGTACCATTCACGTGGTTATAACAGATCACAAGGGTAAAATATTTTCAGATCTGGAAGGGAAACCTCTCCAGATATTTCACAAATTTATATTGTTCCATTCTGCTGCAGCTACACATATGTTCTAGGGTCTACTCTGCACACAGCATGAAACTTGGTAAATTATTTGCAAAAGTGTGGTACCATATATGTGGAGATGGAAAGAGCTTAAAAGGCATTTGTGTTAAGAGAGAAGACTAAAGGTCAGAAATGTGTGCTTCGGCTTCCCCAGCGCTTTGCATAAGGAAATCCCTGTGTGAGGAAGATGCTCTGATGCAGATTATCCTCCTGCCACATGGCACAAGAACAGAGTATGTGGACAGAAGGAATATGACATGCAAGTATGTGCTTGGGAACCCAGAGAAATGCTACAGAAGGAGCAGAAACCATAAAGTAAGCATGAGGCCAACCTCCCAACTCAGAAACCACATTAGGTTTCTCCCATGCTCTCCCCCTTTCCTGTCCACAAGGGTTGTAATGCTTTTCTAGTTTGCTTTGTTTATTAATCCCCACACACTTACAGTTGACCAGACTGCTGCTGATGCAGCAAGCAGAGGGCTCACTGACAAGATCACCAGTGTCAGCTTCCACCCGTGGATGAATCCTATAATAATCCCTGCCAGAAAAGTGGCAAAAAACTGTACAAATATACAGATCTTGTCACCGATGCCTTCGTGGATGGTGTTGATGTCACTTTAAATAATAATAATAAAACATTTGTTAGCATTGAATGCCTTTCATTGTAACTCCCTCCCCCTCCATTTCATGCTGTGTGGCCTAATGTCAGAAGCTTTGCCATTTCCCAACTGGCACAATGAAACTTCTAACCACAGCTACTGAACAGTACCATTAGTCTCTTGTGTGGCCAAAACACAGCAGAAACCTCCTAATTTTTTTAGGACTCATTTTACGTATTTTCCATCATTCTTTGTTGTTGCTGTGCCCTCTCACTAGGTCACAAATGACCTAGTTTCCTTATCCAGATTCCAAATGGAACAATACAAGTAAACAGCCAAACAGCCTCCTTGCCTCCCGTGACCATCTCCAAACGATTCCTTCTGCTCAGCTCTCTGATGCATTTTATGTTCTTAATTTTGGCTGCAGGCTCAGATCAAGGGTTATTTCCATTCTATCAGAAAAACCGTTATTTGGAAGAACCTCTGTTTTTCATACAAATTTCTTTTCCCATTTTCTCTTCCCAGCACATAGGTATTAGAGCTGAGAGAGATTTCATTTAAGCTTCTCTTACACCTTTCAGGACACAGCTCTGTTCAAAGCTTTCTTAAAACCCAGCAAAAACACCCCAATCTGCATTCATGTGTATAGTCCCATTGCATCTTGAGGCACACAATCCTCATCCCTAAGTCCATTTAAGCCTGTGGAAAAGCTCCAAAGACTCTAAATGACTGGACAGAGTCCAGCCTGAGATCTGGCTGGATATAAATGCAAGTTCATTTCCATTCAATGCAGTGTCAGAATTCTCAGTGTTTGTAAACTAGCTAGAGACAGCAGAGCTTTTTATCTGGTACTGTCTGCCACATACTTCATGGATGTTAGAAAGCCAATGTCATGCATTTAACAACAAAAACCCTTCCAATGCATATATCACAGAAACTGCACAAATGAAGCTGAAAAGAATAAGGAATTTCTCAGAGCTGTAATATCTTACACTTTTTTTTTTTTAAACACTCTATACACTATTCCATAGAAAATAAATGGCAGTTTTCTTTCCAGTGTCATACTTAGTGGCAGGGGGGAGGGGGGAGGTGTCAAAAATGAACAGGACCCTCACTCTGTCAGTCTGGTGTTCAATGTTCCTATCTGGGTAGTATCAAACCAAGCCATCTCCTGATGGAGCACTGCAAAAAAGAACTTCTGTCGGATCCTGGCTGTCTGCCTTGCAGCAGCAATCAAAAATGTCCATACTTGGATGGTGCTCAGGATCAACACAGCACAGCCAATTCCCACGTAGTAGTAAGCAAACCTGTGATAAGGGAACAAAAGGCTATATGACCTCATTGTATCTTGTGAGAGAAGTTAGACACACAAAGCAACAATTAGTCTTTATTTGCCCCATCAAATTAACTAGTGAAGCCTGTGTTACGTTATTGGAAAGCTTTTTTGAGATGGCAAACATTTGGCTTCTGCTCAAAGGGATAACACAATAAAAGAAAATCCCCCAATACTCTGTTAACAAAATAACTACAAAGACTCTTACTTAGTCATTTCAGCTTCTATATCTATGTTTGGAATTGATGGACAGCTGGAACTATTTATTGAAGTATCTGTGGGGGGAAGAAGAAATAAAGTAGTAATATTTGTGGAACTGTTATATGTACAAGATAAATCATGGCAATCTAGGGTCATCAGTTTGGGATTCAGTTTTGTATTTTGTAAGTGGGATTTTGCAAAATATGAAATCATTTGCCAAATGCACATTTATTTTTTCTGAACATCTAGCAATTACAGTGCTGGTAACTGACGCTACAGAAGGAGTTCATGCTCCTTACTATCTCACCAAAGTTGAAGTTCATTCATAAAAAGCACAGCCAATGCACTGCTTTTATCCTGTTCAAGCCAATTAAGATTAATACAATTGGGTCATTCACAGCAGGATGAATTTTCCTCACTATGTACTTCTTCAGATGTGCATCAGTACTTGGTCTGGGGAAGAATCTTAGCTCCTGTAGCAAAACATAACAGGTATGCAGAGAAGTCTAGCTTTTTACCTTCTGACATGTTTGATTTCACACCGCTTAACACAAAGCTGTTTGTCATCTCTCCAAAGACAACGATCATAAGCGGCAATCCAGTACCATTTGCAACTGCTGCGATCAAACCAACTACCATCAAAAGGACATCCACCCAATCAGCATAGCAAAACTATGTGAGCATTAAAAAAAAAAAAAAAGATTAAATGCCTGACAGTCCATTTATTTGTTTCAGTACAACAGAGTTACAGAACATGCTTTGTTTCTACCTACATATCCTAAGCAGCAACCATATTCCAACTGAAGGCAAGCTCTTATTTTCATAAGAATAATTTTGGTTTGGTCCCATACATCTTAAATCAGTATTCAGCAGGGCTTCTAAGGGAATATTGGCAGGACACATGGTTCTTCCTTAACACAGCAGGGGAAAAACCCAAAGTTAGTGTCCTACATGTTTTTAAAAGATGATCTTCTCTGTACAATATATTGCACTTTGTGTTAGAGTAAGTTATATATTTACTAAGATAAAGCCTTCAAAATGTAAGCAAGAGTAAGTTATTGACCAGCACCTGGGTTTTATCTACCAGTAGAAAATGTTTGCAGTAGAGATTGTATCTTAAGGCTTGTCTACCCTAGAACATTTGTTTGTTTTAAAGGAGGATGTGAATTTAAACTGCAATAGCTATTCCGGGATGTGGTTAATCTGAAATCAGAACATTTTATTCCTGACTGTCCTAATCCTCTTTCAAAGTGTAAATGGACATGGAATAAACCAGAGAAGAATAAAACTTCTCTTATTCCAGAATAAGCAAGTCCGCATGTAAGAGTTATTTGGGAATAGCTGTTGTATAGAAAACTGACACAAAACCATACCACTAGTTCTCTCAGACTGCAGGTCCCTCAGACGTCAAACACAGGATAAATCCTTTATAAATAGAGCCAAGGCAAGGGCCTGTGCAATATGTGTGTCCTAGACTGGCCTCAGCAGGGGTAAGCTATATCCTTCAACAGCACTAAGGTTGAACTTCTGCAAGTGCTACCAATACACTGAGGTACGAATCTGACCTAAGAGGTCAAGTTTTAAAGAGGTCTAGCATCAATAGGTCTCAGGATTCTTATCTGTTTTTTGACTGCCTATTAATTGCAATTCATTAAAAAAAAAAACAAAACACCACAACAAAAACCAAACCCAGGAAATATAAAGCAGATCATAAAACTGGACACTAACCAGTTCAAAAACACCAACCACCTTTTTCTCTGGCTTCTCATTTTCCTTCCTAGAGGAAAATACAAAAGACTAATTAAGCTGGGTTTTTTTTTTGTTTGTTTGTTTTTTTTAAAAGCAAAGCCGTATTAAACCTCCCACTACCACAAACTCAGTACAACACTGGCCAATGTGTTAAGTTCAGAGAATACCTACTTTCCTTTCTTGAGCTTTAACTGGTCACTTTGTTCAAGATTTTCATCATGTTGGAAAGAAGGGTTGTCATATCCTTTGTTTGCAGATTCTGTGAAATAAAAACCAGGCTTTTTTTTTTAAATACTATCCCATCTTTTGTACCAATTTCTTGCAACTTTCCCTGCTGATTCTTTTGCATTTAAAGCTTAGTTTCTCTTTTGTTCTTGGGACAGCTTGTTGAATTTTTCTTGAAACTTCCTTTCTCTTCAGTTTGTCTCCTCCTCTCCAGAAAAAAGCTTCCAGTTCCATTTCTGAGATGGAAACAAACTTAATTTTTACAATTAAAATATATTTATATAGAAAGGCTATCAAAGACTAAAAGCAAGAATTAAGCAATGATTCTGCAAACACCTACACAACTGAATGTGAGAGAAGTCCCACTGAAATAAGTGGAATTGCTTATATTGAAGGTTATAATTGCTGTAGGTAACACAGGAGATGTAAGTTAATTGAAGAATCATGTTATTGCCTGTAATAACCATCTACATTACTTCTTTATCTTGCAGTAGTTGTCACACATCCCACTTCCTTTGTGCTAGGGGATCTAGAAAGCTACAGAAGAGAGAAATCTGACTCCAGAAAGCTTAGGATTCTAAATACATAAATGAGACATAATAAATGGATAACAAAACCAATGAGCAACCACAGTAGGGAGCCAGCTGTGAATCGCATGGGGAGAAAAGGGTTCCACACAACAGCCATCCCCAATTTATATTTACCTTAACTGCTGATTCACTATGAATAGAATTTTCCACATATTGTTTCTAATGTCAGTCTATAAAGACCGGTTTAGACAACAAGTTGAAGAAATTATGTGCTTCCACCTTACTGAGCTCATTTTAGGAGCATTTTCATGCCCAGGACAGGACCCACCTAAATAGTTTTACCCATGTGAGTTAATTTTGTTGAACTTGGTGGAATGACTCATGCATAAACTTTTTGTAGGTGGTAGCTTTAGTTCACTTTAAGCTCAACGAGGTATCTCCTATAAAATCACTACGTCAATCAGGAAAGACTTAGAATGCACCTTTAGATTTGGAGCTATGGAATATACCCCTCACACACGCACACTGCTTTCATGCAAGTGGCTTACCAGCATCAGAGAGGTCCTTTTCTCTGGAATTTACAGAATAATCCTTCATTGTTCTTCTCTGTTGTACGTTTATGAGTCAAAGTCACATTAATCAAAACCTACATTAAAAAAAGCAACAAAACATTTAGAAATAGTGATAGAGTTCACATTAAAACATTTGTAGGTTTTTCCATGACTCATTAACTTTTGGTCTCAACATTGTCCTTCTTAAATATAATGACTAAAAGGAACATGTACCAGCATGATAAAGAGCTACGTTTAATGAGCTATTACGAACAGTGCAGACTGTTACAGTTGAACCTAATTCTCTAGTCTGTTTTAGTCGTCTTCTATGCCGAATCCCTAGATCATTCATATACGAGCTATTGCGAGTGATCTGTTTCAGAACAGAGGATTTCCTTCATTATCTTGTGTTTGAGTAAAACCTACTGAACAGTCAAAATGCCATCATGATTACAATAATAAAGACTAAAGATACATGTACACATTATGCCACGCACCAGCTAAACAAGATTTAGAGGCAGTAAATGACCGATGCCAAGTTTCCCTAAGTTTTCTTCTTCATGTAGCACATACACCGTTTTATTTATTTAAAAAAAGGCAAAAAGCCACACATTGGTTTGATGTAGGCTAAAATAGTAACAATAACAAAAAACATAACCAACCTGACAAAATGTTATTATTCTTTTTTAAACATCCTTTTTGATAGACCTCTGCCTGTGCCTTATCCTTGCGTTATTCCAGCTTACCTTCACAACCCACGCTCTGCCCGTACGCTTGGGTGACTGCGGCCGCCCCGGTGGGGTGCGGTGGGGTGGAGTGGAGCGCAGCGTGGAGCCCCCAGCCCCGCGGAGGCTG
>NW_010225442.1:0-3240 GCF_000690775.1 Eurypyga helias | reverse complement strand
GAGCCCCTCTGCCCTGGGGACAGGGCTGATGGTGGGTAAGTAAGAGGCAGATCCCTTTGGTGCGTTGTGACGCTTCCCACCCCCCTGGACAGTGCTGGGGAGCCGTTCTGTGCCCCGTGGAGCGCTGAACTCCATGTGCATGAAGGAAAGCCCCTAGAACGGGTCAGAGTCAGTCAGAAACGAGTTAATGCACAGAGCTCAGAGGAAGCAGCTTCATCTATTATTGTTTATTCCCTTTTTTAAAACATGATGGGTTTTTTAACAAGCCAAATGGGGCCTCCAGCCGTGGCCACTTCGATCCAGGGTACGTATTGATGGAAGCACAGCACGATGGGCTGTGTCCCTCCCCACCACGGCTCAGGAGGCATCTGCTCTTGTTCGGAAAAGCTGTGCCTGTTTCCCATTGCCGACACCAGGGATGACGGCAGCTCCCGTCCCCAGCACGAGTGGCGTTCCATCCCACCTGGGCTGCCATCATGGAATCAGGGAATGGTTTGGGTGGGGAGGGACCTCAAAGCCCCCCCAGTGCCACCCCCTGCCATGGGCAGGGACACCTTCCATAGCCCAGGGTGCTCCAAGCCTCATCCAGCCTGGCCTTGGGCACTCCCAGGGATGGGGCATCCACAGCTTCTCTGGGAACCTGTCCCAGTGCTCCCACCCTCTGCAGGAAGAACATCCCCTCCTTCCTTTAACGCTCCCAAAGCCGTCATGACCCCAAAACCTCTGGGCACCCCGAGGTGCACTGCACACCCCAGCAGAGATGGCAAAGGGAGTGGGCAGCTCGCCGGGAGGAGCAACACACTTACTGCCACGTCCTGCCCGGGATGGGCCGTGCGCTCTGGATGGCACCAGGGACAGGTCGGCTCATGCCCCCCCCAGGTCTTGTTTGGGGCTGACTGGCACAATCTGGACCCTCCTCAACCCCGTGGAACAGCAGGGCAGCAGGTCAGTGCCAGCAGCCCCAGCAGCTCCGATCCGTGAGCAGCAGATCCCCGACGGAAGCGAGTATTTAGCCAACCGGGGAAGCAGCCTGGAAGTGACAAGCCTGGCAACGGGATGTGACCGTGACATAGGACCGTTCGATGCCTACCCAGTGACAAGTGACTGAATGTCACCAAACAGAACCCGGTGACATTCGTGCTCCTGATGGAAGGCGACTGCACAAACATCATCCGTGTCATTCCACTGATGGTGACTGCAGGCTAGCTGCGCTGAAGGAGGGAGAGAAAATTGGGAAGACAGCTGGAACAGGAGCCAGCCGGGAAAATCTGTTAGGCCAGTCAGTATTTTGGCAGACTGGGCCTGTCAGATGCTGTCAGCACTGATCTGCCACGTGAGAGGTAACGCTACGCCGGGGCCTTCCGAAAAATCAGAGAGGTACGAGGAGGGTTGGGAACACAGCGTGTAGGCTCGGCTGTGGTTGACAACAGCGGGAGAACCGAGCGATGCTCGGCCCCACGTATCCCAAATGGCTTGTGCTGGAGACCAGCCTCGCCCCGGCGTGGGGCAGGGGCAGAAGCGCTGCCTTTCCCAGTGGGAACTTCCCAAACGGAAGAAGAAATCCTGCCTGGTGTTACCTACCCCGGGTCTCACTGTCCTGCCATGGCAGAATTTATTCTCCTATCGAGCCCGTCCCTTCCCAAGCCGGTAATGGCTTTTGGGGATAAAAAGTTTCACAGTAAAACTTGCCCTTAAGGTCAGAGGGACTTTTGGCGTGTGGAGCCTGGCCCTTCCGTGCCGTCCTGTCACGCTGCGTTCACCTCCGGAACGGTCCTGGTGAGCCGCGTGTGCACACGCGTGTGCACGCACACACACACCTGCTGTCTCGAGGAAAAGCCCTCGGTGACTTCAGCAGGTGCTGCCATCTATCCCGGGCGCCAGCCGGTAGAGATTTTGGGTGGTGAGGTGTCCTGCTGTACGTCTCTGCCCTCCCTCCACCCCGTGGCGATGGGGAGAGCCCAGCCCTGCCGGCAGGTGAAGCTTCCCTTGGGATGGTCCTGGCTGGAGCGGGGTGAGCCACCCTGCTCGGGGCTGCACCGAGCATCGCCCGGCTCCGGCACAGGCACCAGCACCCCGTCAGCCAAGGAAAGCAGCAGCGGTCCCAAGGGAGCCCCTAAAAAGCCACGGGGGCTCAAGGAAAATGCTGGGGCTCTGGGAGGGGACAGCCTGGCCACCCTGGGATAAGGTGCTCCCCGGTGGGTGCCACCAGTAAGATGCAGGATCAGCCCCTGGTTCTCCTCCCCGGAGACTCCTCTGGCCACCCAGCAAGGCAAGGGACTCACGTCCTGGCTGTCCACCGGACACGGCGTGCTCGTTCCTTGTTCCGCAGCCCCCGGCATCCCTCGTCTGCTGGGATTATCGACCCCTGCTTGCCTCCCCTTACCAAAAGACAGCCTTTTCCGTAAGCCATCGATTCCTCTCACAACCCTGACACTCATCTGTCGGAGGGAACAGGTCCCCCAGGGCCGGATCCCATGGCCAGACCCAGCACGGGCATGTCAGATGGATTTTTTTAATGCGTTGGTCAATAAACTTCCATTTTCTGTAGAAGAATCCGCAGCCCGAGCTGCTGTTTACAGACTGCCGAGCCCGGGACGACCGATGAAGCTTTGCTTATGGTAAGATGGGGACTTGAGAAAATATTTCCATTTAATAAGACTGAAAATTATTTGAGTTTCTGCCAAAGCCTCCCACAGAGAGGTAAAACACCCCATCTGTTTCAGATGTGCGGCCAGATGTGCTGCTCTGGGTACGCGGATCTCTCACTCTGCTGGTTGAAATGAGGGATTTCAATTACCGTTCAGAAACGAACTCCCAGCTCTAGAATCGCCGTCACAAGGGGCACAGATGTCCTCGCCGAACCCACACGACGAACAGGCGGCGTTTCTGGGCCAACGGCGTTCCCCTCAGTCGGCGTAGTAATTGCCAAACTGCCACTTTTGATAAGGATTTGCAGCGTCACAGGCGTTCACCCTCAGGGCTCTGAGAGAGGGATCCACTTCCAAGCAAGCCGGCTGCTGGAGGTGCTCCGAGATGATGTGGTCGGTCTGCAATGCACAGGGAGAGCTTTAGGCAGTGGGACTCGGGCAGCACTGGCTCTGCTTGACCCTCCCTTCATCCTGTACGGTGTGCGCTTTTTCGGCATTTCCCTAGTACGCAAGATCCCTTTGCTGATGTTTTTCAGTGGGATCCAAAGCCCGTACCTATTGCTGAGCCTGGATCAGACCATTCCTTCTGTGC
>NW_010225441.1:3300-27715 GCF_000690775.1 Eurypyga helias | reverse complement strand
GCCGGCGGCGGCAGCCACGACTGTGCCACGGGCATCGCCGTTTGCCCGTCGTCTTACTCTGAGAGGGTTTTGCGAACGTCACCGAGCACTGACTGGAGAGCTGTGATACCTGCACCCGGTATGCCGAGGCGTCAGGGGCGTCCGTCGCCGTAGCAGACGCTTGGGTGGCCTGGGGGTGCGCGCGGCCACCCGAAACGCAGTCAGTGCCGAGGGGCTGCGGCCAGGCCAGCAAGCCTGGTGAGGGGCGAGGTGTGAGCGGGAGTGCTGCGCAGGTGCGATGCCCGTGCAGGCTAACACGCGTGTCTGTTGTAGTATCTCTTCTGCCCATCTCACAACACCTCTGTGTCAGTTGCAATTCTCAGTTAGAAAGCAGAACTGTGCTTAGGGCAGGATTTCATGGAGAATAGCATCAGCAGGTGAGCCTTTTTAACCGTTAGAAACACAATGTCCTGCTCTGTGCACTTTACTCCCGAAAACTTAAATGTTCACTCATGGACATGCTTTTTTGATCTTGTTTCTCTTTTTTTTTTTTTTTTTATTTCCTTTAACCTTAGTCTCCAAGCTGACTTCTCTCAGTCAGCTGGAAATGACCTGGAGGAGCAGAGTTCACTTCCCTCCACTTCTTGTGCGAGTCCTGCACAAATCTAGACTGAGGTACTACGGGAAACCAGAGAAAAAACTGGATATGCCTTATCAGGTAAAGAGGGATAAATACCTAAGTTAGCACTTAACTAATAGTTGTAGGATATTTGGAAATCATTATTGCCATATAGTATAGGCACATCAAGTTAAGATTTATTTCGGAGATACTTTATATTAAAAATACTTTACATTTACATAAACACAGCCATTAGAGTAGGAAATGGTAAATGTGGTGATCGTATGTACAAACTTCAGGGAATGTATTTCAGTTACTATACAACTGAGATTTTTGTGAAGGAAAAAGAAAATATTTGGAGTTTTTGGTAGTGTAACAGCCTAAATGTTTCTGGTATTTATGCTTTGGAAGCTGGAGTTAGTCTGTCTTGTCCAAAAAATAAAGCAAACAAACTTCAACAATTTGTATCCCCTGATTCTCTCACCTAGTGACTTCCAGATAGATTGGTTTACTGTAAAATTCTTAATTGTTTTCCAAATATGTTGTACTTGTGATATTTTTGAGTAGACCTTCTTAGAAATGGCGGCAGGAGGTGTGGTGGGTTGGTCCAAGCCAGCAGCTAAGCACTCACCAGCTGGTCCTTTGCTCTCCATTGCCCCCTCCAGGGAGCTGGGGGAGAGAACTGGAAGAGCAAAAAAGAGGAAAAACCCTTGGGTTGAGATAAAGACAGCTTAATAAGGTGAAGTGGAAAAGGGGAAGGGGGGGGAAAAGGCAAACAAGTGATGGAAAGGCAGTTGCTCACCGCCTCTCACCAGCAGACCAGTTCCCAGCCGGTCTCTGAACAGTGGGTACATTGGGAAAACTAGCAGCCTGTTCTGTATCTGAGCATGATGTTACATGGCATGGAATATCCACGAGGTAAGTTCAGGTCAGCTGTGTCCCCTCCCAGCCTCTTGCCTATCCCTGGCTTACTCATTAGGGTGGCAGGGTGAGAAACAGAGAAAGACCTCGACATTCTGCAAGCACTGTTCAACGACAGCTGAAACATCGGTGTGTTAAAAACGCTGTTTTAGTTGTTTGTCTGCAACGTGACACAGTGGAGGATGGTACAAAGAAAATAAACTCCATCCCAGGCAGACCTTGTACAGGAGGGCAACACTTGACAAAGAGCTTCAATAACTCACATCAGTTCTTCTGTGGGGGGAGGGGTATGAAACATCGCAATTAAATGCCATGGTGTTCTCTTATTCCGAGTTTCCATTCCCTTTGCACATGAAGATAAATCTGGGTCTTTTTTTGGAGGTGCTTCTCAGCAGATGGTGTAGACCATACTTGCGTGGCAGTTCGTCAGCCAAGTTTCCAGGTATTAGTTTTAGAATCAATACTCAGAGCTGATTTAGCTCAAGAAGTTGGGAGACAGATTTTACATGCTTTTTGATTATGCAGTCCTTCCTTAGACAGTGTTGTGTGAATTATTGTTATTAGATAAAAACCAATGGGATAACAAAAGATTCCATGATATAATGGTTTACTGTCAAGGATGCATGGTTCTTGACTGATTAGGAATATTAGAATGAACATGTTGATCTGTGTCAAACTTGGAACAAGGAAAAGAGGATTTTAGAAGCAGCAAGGGGGAAAAACACACAAGGTGTTAGGTGTGACGTTCAAGAATGGAGAGTGGATGGTGGTATGAACAAAAGCAAATGATTGCTTGAGGCTGACAGATAATTAGATAAAATGACACATTTGAGAGAGCTGAGATTTTTTTTTTTTCGGTGGATTGCTACCTTTTAAGACAATTATAAGACTCTCAAATCTTTTTGACTGCTCGGTGGTAGATTCCAAGATTGCCCAGTTAAAAAAACCCAACATCTCATAGAAGTCTTTGTTGTGAGAAAAACTTCAGTGATAGTGGTTTGCAGTGAAGATTTTCTGCCTTTTTAAAATTTTCCTTGAAAATCCAACTTGTATTGTGTTTTGATCATTGGTTTAGCTGATGGTCCTGTAACATCTCGTGCTGGTTTTAGTTGGGACAGAGTTAATTTTCATCAGAGCAGCTGGTATGAGGGTATGTTTTGGATTTGCGCTGATAAGAGCACTGATAAGGCTGGTGGTGTTAGTTGTTGCTAAGGACTGTTTGTACCAATTCAGGGACGTTTTCAGCTTCTGATACTGCACCTGTGTCCCCAGCTTCTTTATTACAAGCAGTGGGGGGGCAGTGCACAAGCAGACAGCCAACCCAAACTGACCAAAGGGGTATTTCATTCCACAGAACGTCATGCTTGGTGTGTAAGCTGGGGGTGGGCCAGGGGCCATGCTGGTTAGTGGGTTGGCTTTCTCATTTGCTGTCTGACCCTGGTGCGATCTCTCTTGGGCTCTGTCTCTCGCTGTTTGGGACCTGGCTGGGTATCGGTTGGCAGATGGTGAACAATTGTATAATTTGGTTTATTTTCTGTTATTTTTATTACAGACTATTATTAGTATTGTTAGTGTCACTATTTTATTAATTTCTATTCAATTATTAAATTGTTCTTATCTCAATACATGAGCTTCCTTGTCTTTTCCTCCAGTCCTCCTCCCCCATTGGAGAGGGGGAAAGTGAGCAAGCGGCTGTGTGGTACTTTGCTGCTGTCTGGGATTAAACTGACACTTCTCAACTTCCAAAATACGTTATTCCTTCACAGATATTTTTAAATGTTATTCTTAATGCACCATTCTCTCTGATAAAGAAGAGCCTTTTCAGCATTGTTTCTTGTGCATGGTATTTCCACAACCTCCTCCAAAAACCATTGAGTGACGCTGGCGTCGTCTGACATTACTGAGCACTGGAAAGATAAGAGTTGGGGTTGGAGTAGTTGTGGAGGAATTATTTTCTGGAAACTGGGGCTTTCTTCCACTCCAGTTATTTAGTCCAAGTTTTGAAAGATACTCTCTATCCATTTGTAATCGTCGGAGAAATTGTTCCTGAGTTAAGTAGCTGATGCGTTATCCAAAATAAATACATACCAGAATGATGATACCTTCATCTTTTATGTATCTTGTCTGTTTTTCCTTAGGCTTACTTTGAAGTTGCTGATGGTTCAGGCATGATGTCAATGGTTTTGTGGAATTCATTGTGTCCTGAATGGTATAACAGTATGAAGGTTGGCACAGTACTTCTCCTCGAACAGTATGCTATCAAAAACAGTTACCCATTTAAAACACAGCCAACCCCAGGGGATTCACAGATGAAGAGATTTGCTACAATTGGTTAAGTATTGCAGAAACCTGTTTTGGTTCAATGAAATATAGCTGTAAAAAGGTAGCTCTTCATAGAAATAAAATAGAAAGTGCTCCATTGCTCACACTAATTGATATTGTCTATATCCTTAAATATTAGCTCTGAGAGGTGTCTTAGCATCCAAGTTCTTACTGTTCCCTGTTTGTATTCGCATCATGTCTACAAACTTTATTGCCACAATTCATTAAAATATTTATTAAATAAAGATCTAATACCTGGTTTCAAGTATTGGGGTCATCAAGACAGGCCTCTGGTACTGAATTTTAATCTGATTCTCCTTCCTGATTTAATGCAACAGAGATCATTGGTGCACTGCTCATACCTTCCTCCCTCCGGGTCGTTCACGCACAACATCACCTGATTTGACTTTAGATTTTAGTCTGTGTGGTCAAGGCTCAGAGCATCTGCAAAGCTCCACCGGATAACAAGTTGCATTGGTGACCGCTGTCTGTGCTGTAACAGCAGTGCCGTGGCAGCGCATATGTGAAGTATGTTCCTCGGCTACGAGAAAGTATTTTCTTACATGCAGGTGTTTAGTGTGACAGATATTCAGAGGAGCTGTGCTACAGAACTGCAGGTGCTGCAGTATGGCAATAATAGCCTTTTCAAACTGGATTTAGTAAAATTTTTTTTTCCTCTCTTACTTCTCTGAACATGAGTTCTTTCCCCCCTTTCTGCTTTTCTACTGAGAACAAAATGACAGCCAGCATTCAGGAAATTCAAGTAACTTCCTTGAAACAAGTACATATGCATGGTAGTGAGGGATGATGTATGTATAACTTATTAACAATGACAGTTTCCTAATGGGGTTGCTACAAGGGCACAAAAATAAACAATGTTTTCACTGCTAGAAGCAGTGTATTTTCTGCCTAATGAATCTTTTCAGACACTAAGATCTGTTTTTAAGGCAGTGTTTGTGATGAGTTGGCAGGAACGAGAAGTGTTTAGGCAGGAATGGAAGTTTGTGAGGGAAGCTGATGATGAGTACAAGCCAGCCCTGAAAGCAATTATAATTGCCACAAAACCTTTCTGTGGGAAAAGGACAGAATAAAATAGGCCTTATGAAGTGACTTTCTCTATGGGCAAATGCCATGTCATTTTAATGGCTTCGTTCACACTACGCTACTGATTATTGGAGTAGAAATGTTAATGAACAGATCAAAATGGAAAACTAGGCCAATGGGCTGTACGTCATAATAGACGTGTAACGGAGGAATTAAAAGTCAGTCCATAGTAAAGTGCCGTGGTGTATTTTCGGACGGTGAGCAGACTGTAGGAATTACTAATCTTCGGTTCATATCAGTGTATGTACAGTATCTTCTTTTCTCAGCACAAAGCTCAGAATTTTGTCTTCATATGAACTTGCAAAGCACATGACATTGTGCACTGATGGATCTTATGCCCATATATCCTGGAAGAAGAGAGTCTAAAGAGAACAGAATATCCAGAAAAAATTCTAGAGCAGTTATAAAATCAACTTTATGCAATTCCTGGTGCTTTTTTGTTGTTCAGATTAAATGAAATTTAATGCCTCGCTAATTTCTCGGTTCATATGGGCATATTTCAGGGGTTTTACGCATATTTCATGCACAATGAGTGCTCCAAAAGTTCTTCAGCTTGCTGGTTAAAGCAATCAATTCCACTGAATTGCTTAACTAATAATTACCTTTTTCATCATCTATTTCCAGTTTGTAATTCCATCAAATCCCTAGTCTCCACTGTTTCCTTACATTTTAGAGCATGTGGGGGTGAATGGTTGTATCTGGAAGGTTAAGGAGCTTCCCAAATTAAGAGTTCTTGCAAGACAGCATGCTGCTGGTGTACTCCTAGATTGTGAAGAGAGTTCTGTGTTGCTTGCTTCTGTTTGCAGCTGCAGCATTGTATGACGTGCTGAGAGGTGCTGTTTCAGGACCTAAAACCTGTGGAGCTTAAATAGTTATTACCAACACCTTGAATTTGACTGCTAGGCAACATATGCATTTCACAGATCACCTGATTTATGTGGTGCTGATGAAAACAGCCATTTTGAATAGCCTGGACTGATCTTAGCTTCCGAATCACCCCAGGGATAGTCCTGAGATGAGTATATGACACTCATATAAACTCAAAATGATGAAACAATTGATAAATAGTTTTGATGCTTGGGAAAGTTTTGTTTTCAGGAATTTTCTCTGAGCTACCGTCCTAAAACACCACATGCAAAACCATGATTATTCTCCAAATAAGTTTCTAGAAAGCAGCAGTCAAAAGGAAACCCTTAAGTAGAGGGTCTGATTTCAAGTATAACACCCTCCTAGTGTTGCAGCATTAGGGTGCAAGGTAGGATACACTTACGTAAATAATTTTTATGCATTATTTATACAAATTTAAGTACTTTTCTGGGTGCATTATTTGAATAATCCCTTATCCAAACCCAAACATCTTGTAGAAACTTCATCAGAATCTGTTTTTCATACCAGCCAGATTTGTCTTGTTACAAGAGAGGCAGTAGGCTACCACCTTGTGTGTTCTACACGCTGAAGCCGTTTCTCCTGCATTTTTTATCTGGTTGCAGGAGCCCTTCACTTCCCCCAGTGCTCCACCACGTTTGTTATTCAGCATCTAAACAGTCTGCTTAATAAAATCAATTTTTCAGGTGCTGTAGAATGGATGTGAGGAGGCCTTTTGTATTCCTCCATGGCATGTTTCTGTCATATTAGTAACTACCTGAACTGGTATCAGATGTGGAGGTTCTCAGAACTGGTTCTGTCTTCTGTTTTACTTCATTGTCTGCAAGTCAGTTTTAGATCTTAGTGACATTTGGGAAAGAAGCTGACATAAAAAGTACTTCAGATCTAATCAGTATGGTAGTATTAGTTTCTGTTGCTGTTTTTTAAAATAGCTGGCTGGATCCAACAGATCCTCTCAAGTGGGGAGTTGGAAGGGTTAACATTGCTCAGATTATAAAATTGTCTTGCTGAACACCATATCTGGATTTTGATAAAAACATTGTCAGGGGAATCAATTAATAATCTCGAAAGCAGCAAAACAAAGTTGGAATACTTCATTTAAGAAGATTTACTGGGATTTTCTGTGCTGGTTTTAAGTTTGGGTTTGTTGTTTGGGGTTTTTTTGTTCTGTTTTGTTCTTTTTTTAATTTGTATTCATGCCTTAAACGTTACTGACTTTCTTTTCTTTGTCAGAAATCAGCCTGAATGTTCGGGACCCTCCTACTAAAATACGTATTATTCCGGAAGAAATGGTTAAGCCAGAGTGGGGATTACCTGAGGTTAAATACCGGTTTATCACAAGGTAAAATAGAATTTTGTTGTTTGTCAAGCGGGAACTTAAATGTCAGTACATTGCACTGAATGTTAATTGGAAATGTCTTTTGAAAAGTTTCTGAGAAAGCTTCGTGTTTTGTTATTAACAACCAGCATTCTTGTTCTGTTTTGATTTTAGGTCAGAACTGGATGACTTACCAAACAATCATTCCTGTGACGTTATTGGTCTTGTGACATTTGTAGGAAGGGCTGAACGAACAAGAAAGAGAGGTTTTTCTACAAATATGACTTTCCACATTTCTGAAACAATTTTTAACTTTCTGAATAAATGCTGATACATTTTTCTTAATATTTGCTTATATAGAACACAGTGAAGACTTCTGGCTCTATCGCTGGGCACATGCCATTGACGGCACATCAGACCAGCCATTCATTCTGGAATTATTTGCAACTTCTCAGCCAGATGTGTTTGAGCGTATTCACCCAAGTATGCATCTCTCTGTAATACTTATTAATAGTTATTTTTAGTATTTTTCTTGTTGGTTGCTAATTTCAAATTCTGAGTATAATTGCCACTGAATAAAAAATTGCCAGTTTATCTCCTCAAACCGACCATAGCTGATCAGAAATTAAAGTTTAAAAAAACTACCCTATTTTAAGTAAGTGAAACCCTTACCATATTGCAGTCTGTTAGTCTGAACAACTGGCTGGGCCTGGGGCTCATCTGACCTCGTTCATTTCAAACAGAAACTGAAGTGAAGCACCTGGGGTAATATCTCTTGCATCAGAAGGCAGGTGGACAAATCTATTACTCCTTTTGTCCTGTAAATCAGTATTTTTTTGTAGACATTAATAATTTAAGAGGATTGGAGGAAGGGAGAGGTGAAAGTAGAAAAGCTTAATTTCTTTGAATAAATATTTTTTGACCAAACAGCAGTCATCACTCAGCTGTGTTAGTTATTGTATGCGAGCTGGGAATGACCACTTTCATACTGGGGGATCCTTAATTAGATTCTGAAAGAGCTTTAAATATTTCTTCTTGTCTTCTTTCTCTTCTCCTCCAAGCACTCATCCTTTGGTTAACCCTGGTTGGTGTCACCTGGGTTTTTTATATCCTGTGATGCAGGACCAGCTGCACAGCCTTGTTGAGATTACGGCTGAATTCATCTGGAGTGTTCTGGGGAAATGGCAAAGAATGACATTCCAGTGTTTAACTGAGATGTTAACAAAAGAGGGAGTTTGTACTCTATTTAGAAGTTTTGCAGTTGCATGTCAAGATTTCGTATCCTTTCCATGATTTTATGGTTTTTATCCTTAAGAAACACAACCATTTAATATCCATATTTCTACTGTTTGTTTCATTGATACCCTGCCCGATGATGTGTCTCATATTTTAGTCCTAATATGTATGCTGAAATGTCCTTGCACAGTTATTAAATAGAAAATTCAATTACCTTTCCATAATGTAATTTATAATGGAGGCTCAATACGTGCTGAACCATTTGTAGGGTTGAGAACTAAAATGGCTTGTTTAGAGCACTTAATAAAATTAATCCAGTGTGTGTTTGTCTTGACATTCTAAAATCAATAAAATACCAGGAAAAAAATTAAGGTTTTTTTTTTCCCTGCAGTGACATACTTGGTGTGTACACAGATGAGAGTGGTACGGGACCTCACTGAGAATCCTTCCAGCACGATTTACCTTACGACTTCAAATGAAAGTCAAATATTCATTACAGGTAACTTAAATTAGTTAGTTTTATGTAGTTCTCATCGTACTTCTTTGGAAAGGGTATTTTTATTTTACAGCAAAACAAGCAGTGCACAGTATTAGTTTCCCTGTCAGAAATTACTTTGAATAATGAAATAATGTTGCAAAAAGAAAAAGGCAAATTGCTTTAGTTCATTTTATATCTGTTTGGGTCTTAAATGAGAACTGCAGGTGCAGACCACTGAATAAGATTTGTTTCAGTTTGCAGCTTAGATGCAGGCTTGGTCAGAGTACAGTTTATTCGGTAAAACTGGCATTCAGCCCATATCTTGGTTTTAAAGTAGCCAACATTGAATACATACCTTGGCAATTACCTGTTAGTAACAATCTTTGCAGAACCCTGTGAAGGTTATTTTCCTGGTCTTTCCCACTAATGAAGCGGTTTCTGCTCATTTCACTGTTCTACATGTCTCTGTGAGAAAGTGGCATTTTGGCTAGTTTTTTTATTTCTTTCTGTTACTCAGCATTTGTCTAACTTGCAGTGTCCAGTGCAAGGGATTAGAGCTGCTAACTTCATAAAACACTGTTGACTAGTGGAAAGATGTCTTTTGTATTCTCTAGTCCAGTTTTTCTTAATTTGTTATTTCTGTGTAGCGTTTGGGATAGTTTTGCGATGCAAACAGGAGACAGTAACCTGCTTCGGTTTTGACGCCTGGTTATTTTTTTTTAAAAGGATGGCACAAGGGCCAGCCATACACCAAGGATACCAAAGTGAAAAACTTCATTCAGTGGACGAAAACACAAAATGAAGCCGATCAGATGAAGAAAACTGTCATTGGTGGCTATTACCCTTTTCCACGGCCTCCAGATAGCTTTCTGAAATACTGTAAAAACAATAAAGGTATCAGACTGTCAAATAGCTAAGACTTGTAGGCTTTTTTCGTTCAGTCTTCCTTTAGCTCCAAGTATTTAAAGCATCAGTTAAAAAGAATGCTGTTAGGATTAGTAATTACAGAAATTTGTCATGTCATTTCAGAGAAACCCTTGTTGCACGACTAAATGTATCGTCCTCATCTTACAGAAAGTGTCATGACACCATAAGCTGCAGGAGAACTGTAGCAGCTTACCTGAGCTACAGATCTGCCCAGAAGTTTTACTCTGAATATTCTGCTAATTCAGATTTAGACAGCTACACTGAAGCATACATTGAATTAGCAATTTCACCTGTAACAGAAATTGTGATACCTGCTAATGCATGCTAAAAGATGGTTGTGAGCTAGAAAGGATTATTGTTTCGTTTTTGTGACCAACAGGAAGGTTTGAAATTCTTCAAAAGTGTAATTTTAAATCATTTTAATAGTTAGTAACGAATTATCTTTTGAGTCTTGCGTGCAGACATTTCGATACTGTATTTCTTTAAAACTCGTTTCTGGAAATTTCGTTTTTGCAGTTGAAGCGGTTTTGAAAACCATAGGTGAAACGGGGAAGGAGCTCGAAGACTTGCACTACAGAGAACACAAGCGCATTGCCGTTCAGGGGATCATCAGTGCCGTACGGTACATCAGCTGGAGCAATGCAGGTGAAGAAGCCTCGGGATCAGAGCTTGCTCAGGTACAGCGGTGGAGACTGTCTGCTGTAGCACTTATGCAGCCATGAGCGTAATTAGAATGGAGGATTTTGCATTTGAGTTCAGACCTAGTTACACTGTCTCTCAATCGATCAACTTCGTTTGCTGTTTTGAGAGCAAAATTCTTGAAAGTCATAATTTAGAACTTTTAAGAAGACAGTGATTCAGTGCTTTTCTGAAAGTGTTATGACAGTCTTCTCTAAAACCACGTAACTGTTGAGAAGTTACTAATTTGACTGACTGGATAACCTGATGTAAATTGGATTGTGGGAGAGGCAGCTACTGCAGTGTGCTCACTGTCACTGATGAGCAGATAATTTCTGCTAGATATAACATGTCTTCCAGAAGGTGGGGTAAATTGTTCTGTTCTATTAAAAGTTACTTTAAAACTTGGAGATTTTTCAGTTGGAAGAGAGAGCTTTAAATGCTTTGAAACTCTTAAACAATGAACTGTTGTTGCAGAAAGTTACTTCTCCGTCTCCTGAAAGTTCTGCTGTGTCCAAAGAAGACACTGTTCACAAGGGAAAAAGCACCAGCCTTCAAAATAAAGAAGTTAAGTCTTTTCTGGGGCCACATGACAGTGGGGAACAAGATCAGCACCAGGCTCCAAAAAAGAGTTCAGTCAAGAGAAAGAAACTGCGCAGATTAAATGCGGATGCAGAACAGTAAGCTCTCGTCCTAAATATGTAGTGGGTCTTCTAAGAAGTGCGTACAGAAATCGGTTTGGGGCCCAGGCGATAGAAAATAGATAAGAAAGCTTTAAAAGCATATGTAGTTTAATTTTGAAAAGGTAGTTAGGTACTTTTCCTAGCACCAGGTGATGACAACTGTACTGTTCGGACTAATGAAGGGTTGAATAAAGCAGGCATCTGGTGTGCAGTGCTCTCTTCTGATTCATAATTATGTTACTTTGTTGTTAATCTCACAGATTTGAAATTAAAGTAGATAATACTTGAACCATGCATAGTTCAGTGATGTAGTTGTGGAACAACCAACAGTTACAGTGGAGTGAGGGGCTATGGCTTCTTCACTGAAAATGCAGAGTCAGGATCTGGTACGCCTGTTCCTTAATTTCAAACACACCTTATTTTTTTCTTTCTGGTTAATGGGATGTACTGCACGTAGCTGCGACTTGCTGTCAGAAAGGCAAGTAGATGGTGGTCACGTGCCTCACCTAAAGGCTCCAAATAACTTGTAGTACTGTGGCTCTGCTTGTGATGGGATTTCTTGAAATTGTATTACGTCTAGTCAGACATAGATGAAGGATACAGTCTGAGAAGGAAATGGAATAAGACTAAATAATTTGTCTGATACAAGCATTTTGAGTTCCAGAGTAAAATACCTGCTTGTATAAGATTGCCATTTGTTGCAATGTTTGTGCAAAATCTCACGTACCCATACTTAGTATTAAAAGCCAGGTGTATACATTGTCAGATTTCATGTTTCAAAATCTAGCCAGTCAGGTCTTTTGTTTTCCCAGAGGATTCCTCATGCTGTTAATGGTATATTTTTCTTCTCAACTTTTCACATCCGAAAGTCATAATGTGAGATGAAATACAATTAGGATTGAATGAAAAGAGTAAGAAAACCCTGCTGAATAGAAGTTCTGCCTTGGCAGTGTTACAACAAACTTGTTGGTGGATTTCCGTTCTGTAAGGAAAATTCCAGCATTTGAGTGTCTAAGGTTCATTCTCTCTGAAAGAAAAACATGCATGTTCTTTGCTTTGTGTATTCCCATTTAATTAGTAACGTAAACCAATGGTGAATTTCCTACTTTAAGGGAAACTGCATCTGTTGGTCCTGCATCATCTTGCTCCTATTTCACACGGTCTGCAAGAAGAAAATTTGGGTAAGTCATGTGAATTTAGTTATGTTAAATAATTGCAGTGATGAAACAAAGATACTCAAAGTGAACCTTTTACAGGTCAAGAGTCTGTATGGAAGTGAAGTGGAATAATAGATCAGGGTAACATTGAATGTTTTCTATTCACTTCTCTGCACTAATTCTAGATCAAATATGTTGGATTATTTTATTCTGAAATAGGATTTTGAGTGTGGTGTTAACCATATTTTTATGTTGTTACTAGTGCTACTTAGGGAATATATAGTAGTAGGGGCTCATCAGCTAAGCAGAGTAATCTATGTAGTCTTTGCTTCAAAGAGATTACAGAATTTAAGTAGGGGAGTCAAAGGTAGGAGTGAGCAACATAATAGCATTAATGGATTGGCTAGTGGTGGTTGAGCTGTGCATGCCCCTCGGTGCTACAGAGGTGCAAACACAGTTGTCCCTGAGAAGCCTTGGCTCCTTCCACTACATAACATTCAGTCTTTATTGAACTCTTTGGTGTCAGTAGCTTTGGGCGTTTAGGTTTTTGGCCGCAGTGATTTGGGCTTGTGTCATGAGTACGTATGCCCCTCAGTTGCTTGCTTAGTTTCCTTTTAGCACCTCTTCCCTCTGCCCTAAAAGAAAGAATCATGGTGCTAGGTGTATAGAAACAATAGTAATGATGGAGTTGATGGTGAGTTGCTGATCCTTCTGCCAGTGTTACTGCCCTACAAGCGTGCCCGTTTTCTTGAAAAACATTTCTTGGTAACTAATTCGCAAAACATTCTTCTGTGGGGTAAATGAGGCTCTTCTGCGCCCACACGTCTGTTGTTTCCTCTGGCCCTCTTAGTAGATAATGCGTTTTGTAGGGGAAATGGTTGCCGGGCTCTGCAGCCCATTCATTAAAAGCGTGATACCGGGCTTGCCGGTCACATCTCTGCAGGTGGTGCAGGGCTTTGCAGGGGCTTGGGGCACGAATGCATAGGAGTTGTTCTGGAACGTGAAGGATCTGGTTTGCTTTTGCTTGCTGAGATATGTTCTGTTTTTTTCTTGGGGGTGGAGGGTGGGAAGAATGTTTTCTCCCCATTTCTTAAAAGTGAAGCAAAAAGTTAAGGCATGTTTACTTTGTTCTCTGCTTTTCTCAATCCGCTACTCTCCTCGCTACCTGTGTGTCCGCTCTATGCCATTAGTGCTAGAACCCCAACTAAAGGAGGAGAAAATCTGTGTTGGATTGTGGAAAGCTCTTTCACTCTATATAATTAAAAGGTAACTTGTGTATTTCTGTAATAAACTGTGAAGTTGTGCTGAATTCTCCGAATTGCAGAAGAAAGTTAGTCTGACATACCTTGAATTTGCATTGTTTCTGTTCTGTTGCTTATAAGTAGCAGAATGTCAGCTCTCACTGGAACATAGTAATACGTTGATGAAATACCAACAGTAGAGGTATGTCTGAAGTACATATTCTATCTTGGAGTGTTTTGTGTCAAGTATTTTGTGAAGTTTTTCAGCCTGTACATTAAAATGTACTTTTAAGCATTTAATATACCCCAAAGTAGTTTAATTGATGGTTTATTGTGAATGAGGAAAGATCAGAATTTCAGAAAGCCTTATTCTTATGTGGAAGTGGAAAAAAACACAGTAGTTTTCTTATCCTTTTTAATCCTTGTAAGTTTAGCACGGCAGTGACCATGGCGTTGCTGGTGCACTACATGCTCACGCTCTGGACTGCTTGCTAGTAACTTGTCTGTACACTTCTATCCTTGCAGTTTCACCTCTAAATGTTTATGTAACTTAGACCCTTTCCTCCTATTTTCTCTCCCATCTGATGAGAGCCAAGGGATGGGGATTTTGTAATACGGGGAAGTTCAGCTTGAGGTTTGCACGACTGAAAGTTTCCCAGAATTTGGTGTTTCGTTCAGACCCCTTTTTCACATAAATTGGATTTTTTCAGGGAGAAATCGGTGGATATTAACAGTCAATTCGCGTAGCCTTGTCAGATCACTGTAGAAGGCTGTTTGGTTTCTGTTACTTGCTGCGGTAGATGCGCAGTGGTGGCATGACAGTTGGGCTGAGTTGATATCAAAATAGCCTATAAATAAGGCTTTTACCAGTTTTAGCAGCAAGTGGGATGTTTTGGTTTACTTTTTGAGGCACTTTAATTCCTTGCATCATTTGGGCATAGCTACAAGTCGCAACTATTTTCTTTCTTAATTTTTTTAATCGCATTTAGTCCCAGTGCTTAGGAGGTAGGTGTGAAGCGCTTATTTTCTACAAGTATTCATCTGCCATCTATTTTGATTAATGTTATTTTCGTTGACACTACTTTACAGTAAAATGACTGAAAAGGTGGATACCAGCGCACCTGGAAATCCTGGTTAAAGGTTTTTTTTGCAAATGAGCGTCTCTGAAAAGGGGAGTGCAGAATGCAGGATGGGAATGGCAAGTTTGGTGTGGCACAAGTTGTCATAAAGCTGGCAAGGGAGAAATAGGAATGGGTGTGTTTTGGTGCATGACAGCCACAGCATATTGCAGTTAAGTGGAGGATCTGGGTTACATCAGGTGGCATGCAGGCATACTGCCTGGCAAAGCAGCACATGAGCTAAGTTCGTAAGGGAAATTACTTCTCTATACACACAGCTTTAAGTTACATGGTAGAGCCACCTGTGTAGGAATAACATGGGCAGGTAGGGGAAATCATCCTAGCTGCGGATCTGTGAAAGAAGTGGAGGAAAATTGTGACAAGTTATTTACATGTTTCTCAGAGGCTCTACTAGCTCTAAATCAGAGCCTATTCACCTCCAAAACTAGACTATTTTAAGAGAAGAAGAAACCATTTCCATAGTATCAACTTGTCAGCAGTATGACTTGGTTTAATCCTCTGCTTTAGTGATGAGGGAAGTTGGCCTGTACCTAACCTGACACGTTGATTTCTGATCAACCCTTTCCTAATGCTGTGCTGCATGTCCATGTCTCTTGAGAAGTCCGAGTCTTGCAAGTGAGTTGGCATGAATTTTTAATTAGGCTCCTTTTGTTAACACTTTTGCAGATTTCTTCTAATGGCTTGAAAATGTATTGATATAGCTGGTATGTAGATGTTTAATTTATTGTTATGTATACACAGTAATTACTTTCCATGGTAGCTCTTGTGAAAGGAATTCATTCTTCATAACATACTGTTTTCATGGAAACATTCTTTTATCTAGGAAAAATACCATCGGAAGCACAATTCAATTACTGAATTATCATTTTAGAAAGAGACAAACTTTGCTACCTTTCATCAGAAAACAAAAACACCACTGCATAAACTTAGAGCTGATATCTTGCACATATCTTTCTGAGGTTGCCATGGACCTGAAAAATGCTTTGGACCACAAAGCCACATAGAAATGCATAAAAACTTTCATTTACCAACATTTTCAACACAGCTCTGCCCAGAAGCTTGGGTGGGTGCTGGGAAGCAAGTAGGGCCATGCTGCTTTAAAGTTCTCTATGTGACAGCTTTTTTTGTTTACAAATCTTGGTGGCTAAAACCTCGGTTGCACAGTTTGTGCTGCCTAAGTGAGGATTCTTTTGTGCCCAGAGCTGGAGATCACACGAAGGCCACTCCAGTACTTAGCCCACGCCATGATGATGGTGCATTTCCTAACATGTGCTGCATTCTCAAAAAACACAATGTATTTACTTTTACCTGTTCCCTGGATTTTAGATATTTTCCATTTGTATGAAATATTGACATGAAATTTTCAAGATATATTCTAGTATGAAATGGGGAAAAAATGAAAACAAACCCTGTAAATCCTTGCGGCTGAAATACAGAATGTCCCACTCACTAAACAGCATGTTCGTCTTTGATTCCTTTTTTGCTGTCTCTGTATTGCCCCTGTGTATTTGCACTTACAATATCTTCTTAGTAAACTACTTTGCTCATCTGGAATTCTAACGGTACCTTAACAAAGACTTGTCTGTGTCTCAGTTGTCTGTGGTGCAAGATAATCAAGACAGTCTTTTTCCTAAGTTTATTCAGACACCATGCTGAGTTCATAGTAAGAGGAGTGGAGAAAAGAAGTAAGGAATAAATGGGTCTAAGAGCTCGTTTTACCATGTTGTGGCTGCAGAGTATGTGTTGCATTTTTCTCCTGCATAATGTCCTAGGTAATTCCTGAGAGATCATTAGAGAATAGTTGCTCATCGTTAATTGAAAATCTCATCAAATGAAAGTATAACAAAAATCTGGTTTGCTCAATCGTACCAATTGTTGTAGCAGGGTCGTATATCCAGAGGAAAATAGATATTTGGAATTTCTCTATCCTTTGGGATTCTGGAGTGATGACACAGTTCCACCCATGAGTTGGTTTGCTGCTGCAGGGTGCTGACATGAATGCAGCAGCGTGCTGCGAAACCCTTCCAGAGCCGAGTCATAACCCGCTTGGCCCGCCGTCATGTTCAGCTTTGGTGTCACACGTGCTATTTCCGTAGGTGCACAGTAGAGGGCAACAAACTCTGGGCTTTGAGCATAAAATACTGCCGTAAGGCGAAGTAGTACAGCGGTTCTCGTCCTAGGGTCTTCAAAACTGGTTTACTGAGCGTAGTCGGTCGTTGTGTCAAGCTGCTGTATTGCAAGTCTCGTGATAAGAAACCACCTACTAGTGCTTACTCGCTCGAGCTTGTGTCAGTTATCACTAGAAATCTGTCAAAGTTTGAACTTTTGCTGCACAGTGTTTGAGGTTAAATAGGTTTTAATCTATATATATATACTCTAACTTTCTTTTTATAGCTTGGATGAATTTCCCCATGAAGATTTTGTGCAAGATAAAGATGAAGAGGCTGTATCAGACAGTTCACAGCACCGCACAGGTACGTTGCAAATAGTTGTGGTATTAACCTTAGGAGGCTTAAGCCTACTTCTTCTCTTCAGGTCCAAAACAGGCAACAAAGATACCCTTATAACCTTTGTTTGTCAGGGGAGCTCTTCTGTACCACGGGCTGCCTCAGCACCTAGGGAGGCACTGTGGCAACGTCTTGTCAATCCCACCCTGCTTGGTCGTGTCCCTGACGCGTTCCGAGTTCTAAAGGATGGCTGGAAGGACGGTGTCGGGCTGTTTCCCACTGTGGGGGATAAATTCTCGGTGTTGCTTTATAGAAGTTTTAAGTTCTTTTTGTACCTCAGAAGCACTTTGTAGCAGAAGACCTCATGTTTTCTGTTGGCACTTTGCTTACTGTAGTGATCTGCATGTGATAAAACACTCTCTCTCCATGAAGGTAGCCCCAAAGCTATGTGTCTGTCTAGTTCATACAAAAAAGGCAAATACAAGAGGTGGGAGGAAATGGATGGAGTATGCACGCCAGTAATAATACTGATGTTTAATTTAGGGATTTTTCTGAGTTAATTTTTTTTTCTGTCTTCCTCTGCAATTCAGAAAACCTTGTGTTCCATGCAGTCAGTTTCTTGATATCTATTTTTGGATGGGGGCAGAAGTCTACTTTGTCAGTTGGCATTATGAGCAGCTTGGTCTGTTTTTTATTTTATGCAAATATTTTGACATGTTATCCTCTTTTCACAGCTGACTGGATATATTTTGAGTCATGTGACTTTCTGAAAGTTCATCTACTACCAGCATCTCTCCCAGCATTAACTTCTGCCAATTTTTCTTTCTGTGTATAGCTGTGTTATACATCATGTTGTTCATCTTTGTATTTTGGCAAGGCAGCACTTCATCTTGCGTTAGCAATGACCTCGATAGGTTTTCTTTGTAGCCTTCTGATGATGATGTGCTCCACTGTACTGCTTTAAAGCACTAGGGATTATGGGTGGATAACATGCCCGGTTCAGGTGGCTACTCGATGGGAAGTTGTTTCACAGGAGATGAGGGAGGTAGAAGGCTATACTGGGAATATTTTGCAATGAGCTTTCTGGGAAGCTCAAAGGCAGGGTTTAACATCTGCCCTCAGAATTGGAAGTGATGGTTATATAAGCTTTTGTCATTAGCCATCCTCAAGCTACATGTAATAGGGAAGAACAACGGAGCTATCGTTGACTGTATAGCAAGAAATTTTATACCTAGCATATTCCTCAATGTAAGCATTTAGTTATTGTGCAAGGGGTGGAAAAGTTTACTTTCACTTCTACCCATTTTAAACTTGTTTTCATGGTTTCTGGCTATTCATTAAACAACTTCTGTACTCTCCAAACACAAGCCACGGTGCTTGTGTGGTGAAATAAGTCTTTACTGCAAGTCTAGCCTCTAAGGTTCCCAGTGTACTCACGCTCCAACCCTGCCTTAATTCATTGTGTTGTGTGTTTTGAATATTCTGCCACGTCTTCATAATTGAAATGTCCTAATGAAAATACTGCTCATCTAGTGGAGAAGTGATACGATTCTATGAACGTATAAGCAACTAATTATTTTCTGTGTTTATAATAGACCAAGAAGGAATGAGTGATACACCTGAGACTGAAGACACTGGAAGAACTTGTGATTCGTGGCAGAGTGACCTGTGGGCACAAGTGAAAGACAAGTTAATGAAATATTTGCATCATGGCACAATTTTCCCAGAAAGCATCCCACGTAAATTTGATTACGTGCACAAAGACTTACTTATGCAGCAGTACAACCTTCATCCAGCAGTGCACCAGCCAAAAGAAACCCGAAGAGATAAAAATATCAGTGAGTTTAAAAGTGTTACCGGCCTCGGGTACTATGAAGTGACAGTTCTGGGTAAGTGTTCGGTAGCTCGGCTTCAAAAGAAGGTTAAGCAAGAGCAGTAGAAGATCGTAGTTCTTTGGTGCGTTACCTTGAGACTGGCCTGAAGGTTCATCACAAACTGAATGGATTTCTCTAAATTAATCAGTTAATTCTGAATACTTTAAAAAAAATGATTGGCATTTTAGATTTTTGTTAGAGTCATGATTGAGGATGTTTTTTAACAGAAAGCTGATTTCTCATTAAGAATACCTTTAAGTGAAACAACTGAATATCTTGTTTCTAGTATCACTTGTCACAGAACTGCAGTTTTGTGTATGGATTTGTGTGTGTCATTTGAAGAATGTGTGTGGTCCTTAAGCTATTGATTATTACAGTGAGAGGTAGGTCCTGTTCACTAGTTCAAGCAGTCTGACATAATCAGGTACATTATTCAATTGCACTTGGTTATCAGCTGACTTTCCTGCTGGAGAGGTGTCCGTTGGAAACCAGCTAGTGTTCTTAAAGGGAAAAGAACAACTATAAATGCTTCTTTTGAGCTTTATCCTGAGTTGGTTTTTGAGTACTGTTGCTCCTGAAGGGCTTTCCTTCCATGCTAGAAAATTTAAGGCTGTATTTCAGCCATAAAGTGAGAGAAGGTGTTTGAATATTTACTGTCAGTAGAATCCTGGGACTTAAAACGTAATATTCAAGAGGGAAGTAGCTCAAGTACTGCACCACATGTTGCACAGATGCACTGGTTGTAAAATTAATTTCTCTGCCCTCGTAGCAGAGATAAAAAGGAGTGTGAAATGGCTTCCATGTTGGTTTAATATTTTCTGAGCTAACAGCACTGTTAGCCTTAAATCATAGTATACTCTAGCATTGTATGAATTTGAATGTGTTTATGTATACGTAAACACATACATTGAAATGTGGGTTCAGACATCAGTTGTTAATTAATGAACAAAGGGCAAGAAAATAAAAAGCAGTGCTCAGCCTGCAATAGCTTGTATTTTAAAAAAAGAGAAATGATGCATGACATTGCTAATGAGCTGAAGGTGAAGTTTTCTGCTAACTTAAATATTCTTTTCAACAGGTATAAACCACGACGTAGCAATGGATGTTGCATTTCTTCCACTGTTTTGTCCTGAAGATCCCCACTTGTTTCAACTAGCAGACATTCAAAACGACACGTTATTGTCTTGTATGAGTTGCGTGTCCACATGTCAGCAGAAGGCCGCTAGCAATGGAAGGCTGTCAAGTGAGACTGGCTTTCACTGACATTATTCATGTATCGTGTCTTGTTTTATCTTCAGTGCAAGAGTTAATCCTCTATAGAAATCTCTGCTATTCGCCTCCTTAGTGAGAGATGCTATGTGACCACCTTTAGGAAATAGATGGAAAAGTGAACCTGCAAGGCACTTTTTACTGGAGCTGTTCTCCTGCTCTGAAGATAGTATTTTAATAGCCAAACCGCAAACTCCTAAGTGACCTAGACAGTATTTGTTCATGCAAAATTGTACTGACACAGGAGTCAGTACGTGTGGCTGAGTGAGTATTTGGCCTGATCTGCTTTGGAGCAGAGTGGAATAACTGTCAGTCAGTCAACCCCTTTCACGGATGTCACTTGGGATAGCTCCTTTAACACAACCTACGGTGCCTATAAACTGAAGTATTTGCCTCCTATTGAATTATTTTTGACAATCACTCAATGGTTAAGCAATGCATATTTCAGCTTTTCCATATCTAAGTTCTTATGCTGTGATTTCTAGTGACTGAATTTACTCATAAATTCTACCTGCCCCCCCCAAAAAGCCCTCTCCCAGCAGGCCAGTATTTGATAGTTAGAGTGAGGTTTTCACTGAAAGGAAGCTGAGCGTACGCACATTACTACATGGGAAACACTTCAGTATACCTTTTTACTGTATGTATATTACAACACCTTTTCCTAACTTGTAGATGAAGTTGTAAAAGCAGCGATGGATCTGGATGGCAAACATGTTGTCTGCATCTTGGACGTCTGTCACTTGGGTGGCGATAAGGTGGAAGTCTTTCTCAGCAAAATCTACAAGACCGTGGAACCTGGCATGCTGGATCCAGTGTAATTTAATAACTTATTTTTCAAATCTATATGGTTCAGAAAGAGGGAAATAAAATTGCTGTAACTTGAATACACCCTCTACACATTGCACTTTTCTAGAACTAGCAGACACAAACATAAAACCAGGGTTCTTAGAGCAATTGTAATGGTCATCTGTGTAAGTGAGGACGATTGCTGCCTTTATTTTTCGGCAGTCTTGAAAAAGATTATAGAGTGTCTTGGTCGCTTATGTTCAAGAAGGATGACTGGGCAATACAGTGAGCTTATCTTCTGATAGGAGACCAAGGAGTATGATTGTCATCTCTCTTTCTCTGCCTGTGCACGTACATGCACAGGAGATGTATATATCAGGGTGAGAACTGAGAAGAGAGGCAGGTTCTCCCAGTGTCAGAGGCCACGCTCGCAACAGAATTAACTGTCTGTGGTATAAATTCAGGCAGGCAGTTAGAAGGATTTTTAGGATTAGCTGTTATGTTCTATAGTGATCTTTTAGAGGGAGGTACTAGGAGCAGCCTAACTGCTCTTCAGGCTTGAAGCTTACTGTGTTTGTGAAAGGAGTCGAATACCATGGTGCCTTTAGTACCAGGGACTGGACTCAGTCACTCAAAAAGCTTCTTACAGCTTTTTGTACCTGATCAAGGTCAACTGCTGTTTTTTTAACTGTCTGCTTTTGTATATACAACATTGAGTAGTGAGTGTAGCACCCAATATTTTTTAACATATTTTATTTATTATTAAGGTAATAATGAAATATTTTTAAGACTAAACTTTATTAGTGGAACTTGCTTCTAGCTTTGCAAGAAGAAAACTGTCTTTCAGGAGTGCTTAGCATGGCAGGATACACAGTTTGTCACACCATTAGGTTTCTCTCTGTTGATCACCATTGTCCCCTTCAGTCATAGCTGTATTCTGAGTACATGAAGGAGCTTGGCCCCTGTGGGAAGCTGCTACTTCCAAAAAAGCAAAAGACTAAAATTCTCTCAACTTGTTGCTGCGTACGAAGTAGCAACTGGCCTTTGCTGTGTTCAGCACCAACTCCCGCTTTTTCCTCCCATGCCTCAAGTCACTTACACAACTGGATCCTTAGGAAAGTATTCTCAAGCAGGAGCTAAATGACATTCCTATTTGACAGCTTGCCCTGGTGACTTTTGTCATCAAGTACTTAAATTCTGTACCCTAACTTCAGTGTCTGGTAATTGAAGGAGAAACCCAACAGTGTTATAGCACGAGTTCCTAGGCAACTTCGGATAAAAAGACTTAACATTCTAAAGAAACAGATACAATTATTCTGTCTCCCTAGTGTGGTTTACAGATTAAAAATGTATTAATGAGGACAGTTTAACTCAAATTGCACAGAGACTAGAATTTAATTAAATGTGACTATGTATTGTATGTTTATATTTTGTGTGGATCGTAGTGTTAGTTCTAGAGCAATGTTTGCCAACCCATGCCTTTCAGAGTAATTGCAACCTTGCTGTGGGAGGCCAGATGAAAACATACCAGCCCCAGGAGAGCAGAGTGTTGCTTGCAATCTGTCATTGTGTAATTTTGTTGCTTATGGGTATGTGAAGATGAGGGGCCATTGCTTTAGGGTGAGAGATGAGCACAAGCACTTCGTCTACCAAACTGAGCCATGCTGACTGTGTCAGCCAGTATTTTTTATGTAGATATACTTCAGGTCGAAGTCTAATTTTAATGAAACCATTATTTCTAAAAGCAATTTTTAAAGTAATTACCTTTGTGCAAAAGGAGTGATGTGGCTAACGCTGTCACGGAGTGGCTCGTTCCGTTGCCCTAGCCACCCCATCCATCCCGTGCAGCAGGAGCACAGCCGAGGCTGTTTGCCGCTTTGCACCGCCTACTACACCTTAAACACGTAGCATTAATCACTTCATCCTCCGTGTTAGGACTTCCTAACTCTAAAAGAAATACCAGAATAGTGTGCAACGTGCATAATATGCGCTTTGGACTTTAAGTGATTGAATTTTACAGAAGTGTTGTCTGAAATGTTTCACGGCAGATGCTAGGCAGGAGGGAGAGACCCTTGCAGAATGAAGTGCCAGTGTTAGAAGCCCAGGCTCCCCGTGTGTAGTAGAGAATATTAAATGCCTGTGGTGGAGCTGGAATTTGAATGCTCTGGGTCATTCTCTAGAAGCACTTGCCCCATCCCTGTAAGTGACACTGGACGTAATACGCTGATTTTGGTTTCTGAGGCGTTGCAGTGTTAATATATGGTTCCACGACTCTCCCTCCCTCCTCCCGGCCAAACCAGCACTGTAGCAGTGGGGCGAAGGTCCTCTCTGCAAAGAAACTACTTGCTGTTTTATTTCACTTGGTGTTTATTGACGCAAGTATAAAAACCAAAGTATTTTTGATCCCGAGTCTGTCAGGACATGGTAGTTTTGCCATGTTAAAGCAAGACAGGGAATCTTTACTTCTGAAAAATGTCATAGGAATTATCTTTCTTGCTGCTTTGTATTGCCACTGCTGAAGGTAAAATACTATCAGAACACATTCCTGTGTGATTCTTACCTACCCAACGAACTGTGCTCTACAGTTCTTAACTTTGCATGTTTCTTGTGTTTCCAGCATTAATTTCATGGAAAACCAGAGGAAGGTAAACTGTTTGTAGATAATGGTACTTTTGAGTGTGTAACTTGCTGAGTCGTAGATCTTAGGGGTAAGATCAGTATTGAATTAATGTGGTGTGGAACTAGTGCACCACTGAAAACTGGAGAATATAAATAAAGGAATTAATATATGTAAATGTCTGGGTTATTTCTTTCCGTTTCTTTCAATTTCATTTTCTCTTCTGGAAGCTGTGTCAGTTTTCCAAGAATCCCCTCCACAGTCATGTTTGTTCTTTAAAGGGAGTCTTTACGGGAACACTAGGTGGAGCTTCTGTCAAAATACATGCCAACTGCAGCTTCCCTTGGCTTTCAGCACTGTGCAGCACGGCTTCCGCGGAAAAATGGGAAAAGGGTCTTGATGGCTGTACAATTTGTCCCAGGTTTTCGCTGCAGAGTTCTCACGTAAGGTTTTAATTTTTCTGTTCTCCTACAGGAAAACGAGTTGGTAGTTGTAATTGCTATGGCATCTATCGCTGACTGAATTCAGAGGAGGAATCTACAGAGCCTACCCCCAGTAGTGGAGGGTTGTGCAATAATCGTTTCCACGTCTGGAAAGTGAGCTAGAGCGTGAAAACAGGCTGAAAGGGCTAGTTTGCTTCAGTTTAGGTGATCCTGCTTCTCCTGCGTTGGTATAAATCAGTGTTGAAACCAGCTCGTTAACAACACCCGAACAACACGGACACGAGTCCGGGCA
>NW_010225441.1:0-3206 GCF_000690775.1 Eurypyga helias | reverse complement strand
CATTGTGAGGTAGGAGATCCGCCCTGGTCACCTGTTCCTCTAAAGTGGCCTTCAGGCTGGAGCAGGAGCAGAGGGCTTCAGTGGTCCCTTGGGAAGCATCGTCAGAGGTAGAATTTGAGCAGGAGTAGGAGCAGACGAAGAGTGGTGAAAAAGTGGAAAGTTAGGGCTGAAGGTGCCTCATTCCGCAGCCCCGCTCAGTCGGCGGGGTGTCACTTCTGTCCTGTCCCCGCTCCCGACCCGACACCTCCAGGACTTACCTGAGTGGTGTCGAGTTCCTGTTGGAACTGAAATTTCACACTCCTCGGCAGGTTGTGGGCTAACAACAGTTGCCACCTGCCGAAAATAACTGCAGACGTCTGTGTTTTGTGCTCACGCGAGTAAGCAATGAGGAAAGTGGGTGGCATCAGATTTTATTTCTGCATGGTCATTTTTTTTAATTTATTCAGTACGGCAGACATGTTCTCTGTCAGCCCCTCTGTCAGTTCGCCCCGTTTCAACAGCACTAGCAAGTGGTCTGTGTCCGAGCAGTGCAAATGTAGCCTGTACGGACTAAACTCCTCCCTGCTTAGCGCTCGGGGGCTCGGGGGTGTCCCACAATCTGCTGATTGTCAAGCCTTCAACGCAAACACGTCGTTCACCATCACAAAATGGCCCTGGATAGCGCTGATGAAGAGCGGCGATTGCAGTTTTGCTGAAAAAATCAAGGCGGCAGCCAGAAGGGATGTGATAGCAGCAGTGATCTGCGACAAGCTGGAGAGAGGCAGAGTCATTGTCCTGATGTATCTGGGTGAGCATCGCGGCGTGAAGCGCGGGGGCCTGATCGGTTCTCCACGGTTCGGTCCCGGGCAGCCAGCGGGAGCTGCTTGTGTTTGGGGGTGATTGTTGCTTTAATCGAGAAACTAAATGGGAAAAAGAATCACAGAGTGGGTTTGGGTTGGAAGGGACCTTAAAGATCATCCAGTTCCAACCCCCCTGCCGTGGGCAGGGACACCTTCCACTAGACCAGGTTGCTCCAAGCCTCATCCAGCCTGGCCTTGAACACTTCCAGGGATGGGGCATCCACAAGAAAATATGTATTATGCAATTTAAGTCTTGACCTCTGTGCCTAGTAAGAAACACTCGGCTGTTACTCTCCGGCTCGGTACAGCGTAGCCGAATGGGTGGGATGCTGTTAGTACCGTTTTTCACTTGTAGAGCACACAAAATGTTTTAGACAGTGACGTAGAGAAGGCGCTTGCTTATTTGTCAGGGTTAAAGGACACGAAGGCACCTACAAGTGTCTGCAGCACAGGTGTTGGCTTTGCAGATTTCCAGCCAGATCTTCCGATTTGGGTTTTTTTTTTTCCTAAATTGTTCTAATCCTTTCTGACTGAGTAATGGTTGATCTCGGCCTCCTCTGTGATTCCTGAATTCCTTAATGAAAGGTCAGATGAAATGGTTGCAGTCGCCTATTCTGGCCCCAATAGCTATGGATCTGTCATTAGGGAAGAACCAAGAAGCCAGCATGATCCCGTATGGCTTGGCTGTTACTTCTGTGCGTTTCCTCTGGGCCAATCTGGCTAAGAAGCACCTCAGTACAGAGCATCTGCATACGCAGCTAATTCCGTGGCACGCTCTGGGGGAGCTGCACTAGGAATCCTTTGGCTTTAAGTCTTGCTTGTCTGATTTTGTGAGCAGGCTGAGCGCTTTATAATGCGGGATGAGCCAGCACTTTACTGCTCACACCCCCATGCTGGTTTGGGCTGCTGCTTCCGGAGGTGTCTCGCTGTGGAGCCCGGACACGGGCAGTTCACGGGAGCCAGCGGACACCAGCTGCTGCGCAGGCTGGCCCACGGCCTCCGTTACGCAGCTGAAGGAGTGTCAGAGGTGCTTTGCCAGCCTAACGGTCGCGTAAGGCCCGGCTCCAGCACTAAAAAGCACATCCTAGACAAGGCCTTGCACAGCACGATACAAACCGTGCGGTTCGGCACTGACAGTGCAGCATCTTGTACTGTGCAGCCAGCTTTCCCCCCAACACCGTCACAGAGCTGGCGTTTGCTAACGGAGCTTGCGTGTTCCGCTGGAGTTGTGTAGCCAGTGGAACAAAGCTGCTGTTGTGATGCTGGGGAAAGTGAGGAAGCCTCCAGTGGCTAGCATGGCAAGACTCAGACTAACTTGCTTTTTAAATCTGGTTTTGGGGTGTGTCAGCTCCTGCTAACAGGGGGTGAAGAGTGCAAGAACTGTGCTGGCTGTCCGCAGCTGTGGAGCCGGTGCTGGCGGCGTTCCCTGCCAGCCCAAGGCGGGAGCAGGGCGCCTTGTTCCCCTGGAGAACGGGATGGAACCTTGTTTAGACGCGTCACAGGGATGTCACAACCCGATGGTTAGACTAGACGCCAGAAATAAGATGAGTATTTAGGATGAGCTCTGAAAGCAGACCCTAATTTTTCAGGTTTTCATGAGACACAAAGTCCCGCCTTTCTTAATTTAATTAATTTTGTTTTCGTGAAGACAAACTGTGATTTTTCTAGGATTATTTCCAGTAGTTGTCCTATAGGACTGAAGTGGCTATTACAATCTGTTTGGTGGCAAAGAGGGTTTATAAACCAGTGCAGTAGTCACGTGTGTTAAACATGGTGAGGGCAGAACACTTATCTACCGAGCATGAGGAATGCAATACTCCTTTGGTCGGTTTGGGTTAGCTGACTGAGCTGTGCCCCTCCCTACTGCTTGTATAGGGGAAAAAAAAATGCTGGGAACACAGGTGCAGTATCAGAAGCTGAAAAAGGCCTCGAATGGTACAACAGCCCTTAGCAACAACTAAAAACACCGGTGTTACCAGTGCTCTTCTCAGGCCAGATCCAAAACATACCCACATGCCATCGGCTGTGACGAAGATTAACTCTGTCCTGACTAAACCCAGCACAGAATCCCATCACCTCGGTTATTTATCAGGCCTGGGGGCCTTGGCTGCAGTTTCCCACTGTCCTGCCCCCTTTCTGCTTCAACAGAAAACCGGCAGGGCTTTCTAGCCAACCTTACTTTCTGTCACACTATTCCGTGTGCATTTCACATGGCGAAACGCCCACTGGGTCTGACAGGGATGGAATGGGTTGTCCTGGGCAAGGTCCAGGTGCAGGAAGCGTCGTTGATGTACAGCTGCTGGGAAGGAACAGAGAGAAAAAAAACCTCCCCTTCCTCATCTGCTACCGCAGTTCCTTTTACCTGTC
>NW_010225440.1:561-840 GCF_000690775.1 Eurypyga helias | reverse complement strand
CCCCTTTTTTTTTATCTCCAGGCTGCATTCCCCTCTGACCGCTGCCGCCTTTAATTATGGGAGCTATATTTCTTCCCTGGGAGTCATTCGTGGGGATTTTTTAGGTGGAAAGGCGTTTCAGCGGAGTTATTTTTGAGCAGGGACCAGTGCCCTATATCCAGAGGCTTTGAGTAAAGTGCAGATTGAGACATATCGGGTTCCCTATAAAAGGATCATTTCTTGTGGGAGGTTGGACACGAAGTTTGGACTCGTGACTTGCATTCCTGAGAGACATGCATA
>NW_010225440.1:0-507 GCF_000690775.1 Eurypyga helias | reverse complement strand
AAAAAAAAAAAAAAGAAAAAACTTGGAAAGAAGTTACTAAGTGACAAACATCTGTCAACATGGACCAATTTGTATGGTTCTCTGGGGGAAAAAAAAAAAGTACCTGACCAGTTTTCTTTATCACTTCAGGGAGCCGCAGCTACTTTGCTGGAAGTTTGTGTGACTCTCCAGCCGCTCAGAAATGCACTTTGGCTCAAAACTGGAAGTTTAAAGCGCTTTTCTGGCCTGTTTAAGTCCCAACGCCGTCTTTACCCGCTCTTTGCGAGGAGGAGGTTCAACGTTTCAAAGGACATGTCACACCACCCCAGCCCTCCCAAATAAATAAACACGGGTGGGGGGACAGACAAAAGGAGAGCGAACAGGAGGAACTCGTCTGCCTGTAGAAGGAAGCCAGAGCGCGAAAAAGCTTCACTTTTCACTCCAGAAAAGTGAAGAAACAGTGAAAAAGGGCAGCCCTGACTTGGTGTGAACCCTGGGGGGCATGTGGATGCGTGGGGCCTTGGCAGG
>NW_010225439.1:5078-16857 GCF_000690775.1 Eurypyga helias | reverse complement strand
TTCTGGTTAGTGCAGGCAAGGGAATTCTGTAAAGACGGCTGGTGGAGCATCCCCCTCCAACCCCAGCAACTGCTCCCACACAGCCCATCCTCCTCCCACCTCCTCCGGAGCAGGCTGCTGGGATGCTGCCCCTCTCCTGACGTAGGCATCCTTCCAGCACAGCCTCACACCCGAGTCCTCTTTTCACAGGGCATCGCACTTGTGTGTCACCAATCGCATCAGGTGTCAAGCTGAGTTTTGTGGCAAAACTGGCTGCTTAATAAAATTATTTCTGCTCCCAGTTCCTGTTTCTTTACTGCTGGGAAAAAGTGGTCCAGAGAGCCCACATTCTTCTTGCCCCCTCTCCTAGGGACAGTGGCTCAGAGCCACTGTCGCTGGGTGCTTCAGCTGAAGCATCACCAGTGGGGTCTGAGCGTTTGGGGTCCTGCTGAGTCCCCTCATGTTTTCCCCAGAAGTACTCTGCCATGTTTCCTCTCTGCTGACCTGGGGTGGTGGTAACACTAACGCTTCAAACCCCAGACCAGGGTGCACAGCCCTTTCCTCTTTGCACTGCAAACGCTTCTCTGCTCTCACTGAGGCAGGAATCTACAGTTATGTACCTGCAGAACACAGTAGTTTGAAAATGTAGCCCCTCCTGTGCTGCAAGTGGATTTCTGTATCGGTACACACACACACACGTGAGCGTGCGGGTATGTAAGCAGTGAGGATATTGGTCCCTAAGTAAGAATTTCCGTGTTTCCTGCAGCCTGCTCTCCGGGTCCATTATTATATGATATAATCGATGGTTTCTCATAATAAATATGGTGTTTTTTCCTTCTTCAGACTTCAAATTGATTCTCTCATTCTTCTCATTTGAAGTATCTTCCAACCAAGACAAATGACCCAATGCCAAGGATCAGGCAGTGATTGTCCCCTCCTTTGCTTTCTGGTTTGGGGAAACTCAGAGGAGCCCCCCAGGATCCCACTGGGAAGGCGCTCCTCTCCCTGTCTGCTCAGGGCTAATTCCCTTCTTTTAGCTATTTCTGAGGGTGGCTGACAGAACCAGGTATGCAAGTCACCACTTTTCCTATATTATAGAATTACAGAATCACAGAATGGTTTGGGTGGGAAGGGACCTTAAAGATCATCTAGTTCCAACCCCCCTGCCATGGGCAGGGACACCTTCCACTAGACCAGGTTGCTCAAAGCCTCATCCAGCCTGGCCTTGGACACTCCCAGGGATGGAGCATCCACAGCTTCTCTGGGAACCTGTCCCAGTGCCTCCCCACCCTCTCTGTGAAGAATTCCTTCCTGACATCTAATCTAAACCTCCCTGATTTCAATTTGTACCCGTTACCCCTTGTCCTATCACTACAGGCCCTTGTAAAAAGTCCTCTCCCAGCCCCCTTGTAGCCCCTTCAGATACTGGAAAGCTGCAATGAGGTCTCCTCGGAGCCTCCTCTTCTCCAGGCTGACCAAGCCCAATTCTTGCAGCCTTTTGTCATAGCAGAGGTGCTCCAGCCCTCGGAGCATCTCCATGGCCTCTCCTGGACTCGCTCCAAGTGGTCAATATTGTGCCTTCAAGCATTTGATTGGTGAGGGATTGTCTAATGATGACTTTTTTTGTGTCTTTGACAGTTGTTTATCTTCTGAACGATTTGTTTTAGCAGTATAAATAATCTATGTAGATAAGGAGGTCTCGTATCATACCGCAACATGCTTTGAAGCAAGCGAACACCCTGCAGAGGTGAGCTGAAACCTGAACTCCGGACAAACGACTTACCACTGGTGCCCACAGCCTCGTCAGGAAGGGGCCAACCCACGCACCCTGGGCACGAGGGAGCCCTTTGTGCTGGGCCCTGGGTTCCGTATCTCCAGCTAACACCTGGACTGGGGACGCATGGTGGCACAGCTCACGTCCGTACACCAGCACGGCTTTCCCTGATGGACAGGGTGGCCTCATCCCGTGATGCCCGAGCCCAGGCTGGGGAGCGTGCGGACAGCGAGCTAACGTGGCGGGGCTTGGGCCCCTCTCCGTCACTGTTTCATGAATCAACACCGGTGCGGCCCACGCGTGGGATGGAGAGGAATCGATGCGGTCGCTGGTGTCACGGGTGCTACAGTTCTACCAACAGCCTGTTCTTCGGCTTCGATTCTGTGTTCTTGTTTGGGCAGGGAGGTTATTGATCTGTAAATACTTTATTGGCCACACTCGTTATTGCTGCTTCTTTGTCCTACGCCATAAACCAGTATCTGGAGCGCTGCAGTGTTCCGGGGCTTGACAGCTTGCACAGCCCTCTATCCCCCTTGGCATCCGCTGCGAGCCCACCACCAGCCCTCGTGGGAGTGCCGCACGGGTCGTCTCCTTTGGTGGGGGAGCTGGGAAAGAGGGAAGGCGGATTTTTTTTTTGCAAGGTTTTTACCTCTGCAAAACCACCTGTGCAATAATTAGGCAAAGAGGTGAGTCTGATGTTAAAATCAGCCTGCTCTCTGCCGTGGGTCATCGGTAGGAGATGGAGCAGCGTCGGGAGGACCCAGGCGCCCAGGAGCAGAGCCGTGTGTGGGATGCTTGATGCCTCCGGGCTTGAGCCGTGGAGCAGCTCTTCCGGGGCTGCCCAGGGAAGGGGGGACTGGCACGCGTTGGGAGGTTATGCTGAATTTTTCTCAGTGGTCTCTGTGCCCAAGTTTTAGCCTTTTTGTCTGTATTCTGACACCAGGATAAACCGAGGGAAATATTTCTTGTGTCTTCAGCCGAAATTAATACATTTAGCAGTGCCATCAAATATTCAGTGCAAACAAGACAAGGGAAGAACCTTTACATAAGATGAAGCTGTTGGGCTAGATGGCAAAGATAAATCCAGCACAAAAGATATTTCTTATTAAACAGCTGGCTCACATGATTTGTTTCCTGCATTAGTGATGATGCATGGCTCCTATTCACATTAATAGCAAACATAAAGTATTTTTGTCAGTTGCGTTTTACTTGGAGTTAAATAAAATATTACAGTTTATGACAGATTTAACAACAGGCATCAACTTTACGACATCCTGTTGCTCTTCTAAAGCAGACTGAGCATATGTTTTTTTTAAAAATGCCTCTAACATATCGCATAAACAGTCACATTGTTGTGATAACAAGACTTTTTAGGTTGATTACACTACAAGATGAGCTTTTAAGCTTTATGAGAATGCCATAAATGTCAGCGGCGAGGTGAAACACCGAAACGGAAGGCAAATACTCTTTTTTCGCTGAACGTTATTAGGGCAGAAATGGGTGCTGTTGAGCGTGTCAGGCGCTGGACGCAGGGCCGCTGCTGGGACCGGGGAGAGCAATCGCAGCAGATAAAGGGTCTCGGGGTAAGGGGGGGGTCTTGCCCCACTGCTGCTGAGCGAGGGGCTGGGACAAGCCAGCGATAAGCCGGGTAGGTGCTCCATCTCCTGTGGTATTCACATCAAGCGGGGTTACACTTCTAGCAAGCGTCCTTTAGCCTACCCAAGGGTTCCAGAAAAAAGAAGAATTGCAGCCCCCGAGTAGTGCTGTAAAGGGAGTTGGGATAAATTGCCCAATGTTCCCTTCTGGCTTCGAGTCTGTAAGGTAAACTGATACTCTTCGATCGTACGCTCTAACTGCCTACAAAGGGCTCCGCTTGTCATTGTCTAAGGAGGAAGCCCAACAAAGCAATAGCTCTGAGGTCTGAGGTTGTGCTGGTGCACAGCTGCCGCCGGGGAAAACCTGCACGGGGGAAAGGCTTTTTCCAGGCGGGATCTGCCACGCAGGCGTTTCCATAATGCAATACCTACAGCTGCGCAAAGCGCTTGGCTCGCAATCAAAGCGCAGGTAAACAGCACGCAAGGAGCGCCGCATCGCAACGCTCTGCTTTCTATTCCGTTGGGGTTTTTAAAATTTCAGGAAGGTGTCCTACAGGCTGTCCTGATGGAAGCTCTGAAGGGCACGTCACCTCTCTCCTAGGGGCAACGTTGTTCTGCCTTTTCACTTTTCAGAAACCCTTAAATAAGTCAGAAATCACATTAATGTATCACTGCAAAATGCTTCAGCTCAGCACAAATCATGGTTAACATGCTTCCAGTTAATAGGCTTCCAACCCTCGCGTTTCAAGTGGAATATTAAACTTTGTGGAGTTCAGAAACAAACTGTTTAATTGCTGGACACAAGATATATTTTGATCTTTTTCAGGCAAAAAGAACCCAGAGTGAAAGCTGTGCTTCGTTTGTGATTTGAATTAGTAAGATCAAAGCAAAATTTGGCATATTTAAGCAGCCTTAATTCAAAGGAGCATTGCCAACAGCCTCTGCTCCCTCCACTTAGAATATTCTTTTCAAAATATTTAAGAAGCATTAAGCATTTTATTTTTTGACATTCCCTCTTGTGCTATTGCTCACTGGTATTGTATTACCCCGATTTCATGGCCCAGAGACAGGGGCCATGGTTAAAGCAGCAATGGCTAAAGAAGAGGGAGTGAGTGGCTGGATGACAAGGTTAAAAGAAGAGGTAAAAGTGGATAAAATGACTCTGTGGAGTAACAGAGGAACCTGCTCTTGGCCCTCGGGATGGGTATGGAGACAGGTGGAAGCACACACATTTACCGCCCTCATATGGGTAAATGAGAAGCAAATCAGTTGAAGAGACTTCCCCTTCCCAGAGGTAAATAAGACAAAAGAGGTTGCAGCAATAATGGTAAGTCAATAATCCTTCAGAGCATAGTAGTCACATGATTTATTTACCTGGCAGTTGGTTGATCAATAGGAGATAATGGTATTTTGAGTGTTTGGGTAAGCAGGGAGGAGGACGTTGTAAAGAACTGGTGTTTTTTTGGGAAAAAGCCCTGAGCTGAACACATGTAAGTCACTTCAGTTTAAAAATATGTTTTTTTAAGAAGTCAAAGGGCAGGTGGGAGCTATGCTGTTAGCAAAGAGACCAAGCTCTCAACCAAACTTTGATTTTCACAGGGGCAAACTGAGAAACTCAGAGTTTGTTAGTAAAGTTACATGGCTGGAAGAACTCAGGTAGTTGAATATGGATAAAACCCCAATTTGTTTGAGTCCACAGTGCCAAAAGTATGCAAAATTTGCTCCCAAGGTAACAAATGCAAATTCACCTCAGAAAGGGATTAAGGATAAGTCTTCAGCGAATGAAGGAAAGAACCGACCGTCAAATCCAGCAGCTCTGAGGTCAGGAAATGTAGAGAGACATTATGAATGCCTCAGGACAGGCTCAGCTGTGTCTCATGAGGGATATTAAACACTAAATGTCCATATAAATAAAAAGTTCATAAAAGTAGAAAGGAATAAAGGAAGAAGGGGAGAGGATGGACAGAATGTAAAGGTCATTTGCACACTGGCCAAAGCGAAGCACATGTACTATCTCTATTTTCAATAGGATGGTTTATGTTAAACATAGGGACTAAGGGATTAAAAGAGTTCCCACTGTACCAGATGGGATATTACTGCTTAAATAGGACAGGATGGATAACAATGCAAACCCATAATATGACCAAGGAGATGAATAATTGCCTAGAGGAGAGATGAAAAACAATAGTGTTAGAGGAAGTTGTAGGCTGGAGGGAGTTATCAGTGGATTTTCTGAGAGACAGGAGGGAGGACCATTTTTATTTAATGTTTTCATTAGCAATGCTAACAATCAGAAATACTCCAAGGGAATATGCTGGTAACAATGAGCTGGGAAGCATCCTTCTAATAGAGGAAGAGCTGGATGATCTTCAGCTACAAGGAAGCTGGGGGGGACTTTTGACAAGGGCCCATAGTGACAGGACAAGGGGGAATGGGTTTAAATGGAAAGAGGGAGATTGAGATGGGACATCAGGAAGGAATTCTTCCCGCAGAGGGTGGGAGCACTGGGACAGGTTCCCAGAGAAGCTGTGGATGTCCCATCCCTGGGAGTGTCCAAGGCCAGGCTGGATGAGGCTTGGAGCACCCTGGGCTATGGAAGGTGTCCCTGCCCATGGCAGGGGGTGGCACTGGGGAGGCTTTAAGGTTTTTGCTAACACAACCCATTCTATGATGCTATGAGGTTTCCTGCCTGTCCGGCCTCTCCAGCTCGATACCGAGTAGCCGAGCGCAGGCTGGCTGCAGGGCTGGCCGCCTCGTGCAGATGATGCTAAGGTCTTCCCAGGAATGTGTTTGTGGGGTGGGTGGGGTTTAAGTACTGCTACTGCCCAAACCAGGGATCCAGGGTTTCTCAGACCCAGCGATGCTGGGAAAGAAATGATCCCCTTTTGCCTTGGTGTCTCTAAATGTGTGGGACATACCAGACACACGGGCTTTGATTTAAAGACTGGTGCTCCCTGCTTCTTCCACACAACCAAGTGTCGTTTTCAAGCTGTGAGCTAACACTGACCTGACCTAGGGACCAACCAGCTCCGATTTCTCTGGGGACCAGGACTGCTGTCAGCATGTAACCCCCAGAATTCATATTTTCAAGGAAAATTTGGGCTACACTTGTCTCTGGCCCTGGGCCTCGTAGCAGTATGGTTATTGCTGCTCTCCATGCAAGCACAACAACTCAGCACTGCTCTCCTTACCTTGGCAGCATCAAAGCCAGCTGGAAAATTTTGAGGTTATTAGCACCACAAGTGAAAGCTCTGATTAAAGAAATATGATCTCCAAGCAAGGTGGTGTGAGGAGCAGCCACTGCTTCTGAAACAATAACAAATGCAAAGCAGAGTCCCCAAAGAAAAAGCCTGAAACAATAATGCTGCCTGGTACACGTATTTCATGGGGATTTGAAAGTAGGTCTGGGTTTTGTTGATATGACAGTATCAATCAATCTAATTAGATCTTTTCGCATAATCGCAGAAAATTTGCATAAAAAGTATAGCCAACCCAGGAGACAGCGGAGAGAAAACAAAGGTTGAGTGAAACCCAGAAACTTTTGAATTATAGCTGTTTTTTTAAAGGCTGAGTCGGTTATGATGGAAAAAAAATTTTACGAGTTGCAAAACCTGAGTGCCTGGAGCCTAGATCTGAAAGAATTAAAAACATGAAGTACCTTTTAAGAATGAAAATAGGAAGACAAGGCCTAAAAACTTAAAAAGCTTCTCCGTGCTCCCGTGGAAAGACCTAGCTGAACATCTTCTGGCAACATACTTGAATATTAAAAAATGCAAATTTAATTAAGATTTGTAGCACAATGTTTCAAATTCATTAAAGAAAGTCAGGGAGAAGGATTCTTGGATGGCAGCAGAGAGCTTGATTTGGGCTTTGCTTCACCTTTTGTCCTTTATACATGTTGAACTGTTTCCTTCTGCATGTTGAACTGGCTTGTCCAGGGAGGGAGGTGCTCAGAGGGTTTTGCTATTCACGGGAAAGGATGAATTCCATGAGGAGGGAGAGAAACGAGTCTGCTTTGTTTCCCCTCCATCCGGTGGTCACTCCTCCTGGTCCCTGCAGCCCTAGGCCATTTCACAGACCTGAATGTGTATACCATCGTATCCCATTGGGGAATATATTGAAAACATAAGCACCATAAGACATCAAGCCCATCTGGTGCCCTGTTGGGGTACAACTCGGATGCTGGGGGTTTGTGGGGGCAGACACAGTGAGTCTGTCTTATGCTGAGACTTGCGTAGCAGTGAGCTGCGTCCCAGCAGCCCTTAAAAACATAAAATATGCTTTATGGAAAATAACTGGAAAATAAGGCTGTCCTCAGCTTTGGTCATGGCCATACCCCCCTGTAGAGCATAGAATCATGGAATGGTTTGGGTTTTCAGAGACCCTAAAGCCCCACCAGTGCCACCCTCTGCCATGGGCAGGGACACCTTCCATAGCCCAGGGTGCTCCAAGCCTCATCCAGCCTGGCCTTGGACACTTCCAGGGATGGGGCATCCACAGCTTCTCTGGGAACCTGTCCCAGTGCCTCCCCACCCTCTGTGGGAAGAATTCCTTCCTGATGTCCCATCTCCATCTCCCTCTTTCCATTTAAACCCATCACCCCTTGTCCTTTCTTGCTTTCTTGTAGCCCCCCCACGCACTGGAAGGGGCTCTAAGGTCTCCTCGGACCCTTCCCTTCTCCAGGCTGAACACCCCCAATTTTCTCAGCCTTTCTTGACAGAAGAGGTGCTCCAGCCCTCGGATCATCCCAGATGTCCCCAGGTACTAGGGGATGCCATCCCTCACCTCTCCCCAGGCTCTGCCATAGCCCCTTGGGCAGGATGAGGGCAGCGCTTTCATCCAAGGTGAGGATGAGAGGGTGGCTTGCCAGCTTCTCCCCCCTCCTCCACGCAGACCTGTTTCATTAACAGCCTCACTAATCCGTTACTGAGGGCTTTACCCCTCTTACATCCCTGGGAGAGCCTCGCCGTACTGGTCATGTCCAGCGAAAAGGCTTTCCCTATCGTTACATCCACATTCAAAAGGCAGGAAGAGGCTTAGTTCTTAGCAATGCATTGGAGTTGGGTGATGCTACTGACATTTTTGCAGATCAGCTTTCCAGCTTAAAACCCAGTTTCTGAAATAGTGGTTTTTATGAAGAGAAAATTTTAATTTGTCCTCCTTAACGGTATGTGTATTTGGTAAGTGACCTAGATTTTGATTAATGAAGTGAATAATCTATTTTTCTCCTAGCTGGAAGGTACGGAGTTATTTTTGTTTTCCTCTTTAATCTTGGAAACGGGTTAGCCTTTAGGTGGATACACAGATTCAGAATTACCGAGCTGATGATACAATGGGGTTATAGTTTAAGGAATTTGAGCATTTGCATGCATGCACTTTTTTGTCTGCACGAGGCAGATAATTCATGACAAAAGGATCAGAGAAAGTGGCTAGGCTGCACACACTCCAAAATATATCTGGGCATTTCCAGACCCGGATCCTGTCACATGCACGGGCTACAGGTAGGCGATGTGAAATCCATTTGAGCAGCCCCAGGCAGCTGGGGGTTGGCTCCCATCCCCAGGGTGAGCTCCCAGAAGGTTCACAACCAGTAAAACGTCTGCTCCAAGCTCCTGCAGACTTTTCAGGGAAGACTGTGGAGGAGCTGGGCTGGGTAAGTGTGGGGCAGCATTTCTCTCAGGTCCTGGAGACAGCGGTGCTCAGCACCCCCGGGCACGGGAAGCTCGTTCAGGTGCGCCGGCCAGGTCTCAGATCCTTCCTGTGAGCCCGGGGGATGCTGCCATGGATCCCAGCTCTCAGCGGGAGGACGGGCACCCCAGTGCTGTTGCGCTTCCTTCCTCTGTAATAAATAACACAACACACTTGCTGTCGTGGTTAGCAAGCAGCAGCCCTATGGCAAAGATCCCGAGGACTCAGTTTTGTGTTTCTAGATGCTCAGGTTTTGCCTCTCGGAGGTTACAGTCCCCAAGGCACGTGGCTTGGGGGAGATGGATGGCGATATTAACTGCACGGGTCCAAGGTACAATAGCTGTGCGTGCAGTCCCTAACTAATCAGGAAGAGTAATTACATTTGCCACCGACCCACACAGCAGCGAGCGAATGAGTTTTCCCAGCGAGACCAGAATTTCCAAGCGGTAGGTCACGCTGCAGCAGCCGCAGCCAGACGCGGGAGTTACAGGGTGATGGAGAACCACAGGCACCCCCTCTCCAGGGACGGCTTGGCAGCAGCCCTAGATCCATGGGGGCGGGTGCAGCCCCCGCAGAGATGGCATACGGTTTGGGGATGCAACTGCATCCCAACTGCAGTTGTGTATTTTGGGATATACAGTCAGGGCTGTCCCTCCAACCCTCCTTATGACCAACAATTCGGCACCCTTCTCATCATGTCCACCCCCTGCCTGGACCTCTGGGCTCAGGAATGAGCCATCTCCTGTCCTCACCAGGCTCTGCCCTGCTCCAGCAGCCCCCTCCCCCCCTCAAAAGGCTCAAAGCAGCAACAAGCCAGAGGTAGCGGAAGTTTGGTGCTGATGCATCGGCGTCTCTGGTACTGGCTCCGAATTGTTCCTTCCCAGTAACGCTGAGAAATTCTTCACTTTTGACTTTTGCTACAAGGTGGCTGGATCTTGGATGTTTATTATTCACTGCTGGAAATAGAGGGTTCCGGGCAAGGTTGTGATGGCAGCTCAGTACCAAAGTGGAGAGAAATGCTCGTTTGGTGAACTAACTCAGGAGAATAAGCCAGCTGCTGATTTCTTTTTTCATTTTCATAAAAAAGCAGAGCAGGTGATGGCTTGTTCTCATATCTGAGGGAGTTGTTTGGGTCCCAGCGCTGCAGCTGAGCCAGAGCTGGGGAATGCTGTTTACAGCAAAGACATTGCGGTGTCCTCCAAGAACAGCTGCTGCAAACACCCCTGCAGACACCCTGCCCCCTGCGATCACCCCTGCTTCCCAGAGCCCACGGCCGAGGGAAGCGGTGCCCTCCGGCCCCACGGGACAGAGGGACAGCTTGGCCAGGAGCCCTCACCCCAACACCTTTCACTGGGCCAAGGGGCTTTTTTTGAGTGTTAAACCTCAGGAGTGACCCATCCCCGGGGGCTCCAGGGACGTGTCCTGTGATGCACCACATGTCAGGTGCACCGGGGCATCTGGCAGACGGGGTTTTGCTAGGAAGACCCCAAAAAGGCAAGCAGGGAAGCAGCAGTGCTTGGTCCCTGACCCCCGCATCAGCTTTGGGCATGTCGTGGTGCATGGTACATGCAGCCGGTGGCAGCAACACTAATTCTAAAGCTCCCAGCAAGGTGCCCCATGAAGTGTGTGTGGCCCTTGTAGGTCCTAGCGATCCCAACCAACCCCATCTGTGGCTCCAGCAGCAACACCTGGAGCCTCACCTCCCTGCAGCCCCACCTGCCCTGGCTGTGGGACGAGCTCCATTTAAGCTCCAGCCTGGACCTCAGCTCTGGTTGGAGACCTGGTGTTGGTGTCTCTGTTCCCAGTCCCATGTTGTAGGTTGCTGTGTCTCCTGCTGTGCTGGATTCTGGGTCTGGCTGGTCACCTCTCCTTGGCTGAAGATGACCATCCTCTTGGGGATGCCTGTTGTGACCCCAGCTTGCCCTGGCTGGGATGCTGCTGGATGCCCCAGGTTGGTGATGGCTTTGTGCTGTGCTCACTTGAACCCCCTGGCTCATTATCCCCCATGGAGCAGCCCTACTCCTGGTGCTCTAGGACAATGTGGACAGTTGCCCGAAGCCTTGTGACTTGCCCATGGTCTGTTCTACCCCTGCAAGGGCCTGAGTGCCTTTTCCCATGCTGGTGTGTCTTGCCTTATCCACCCAGAAGATTTTGCTTAATGTGGGGCTGAGCGAGCTGTCTCTTGCCCTGCTCCCTGCCTGAGGTGTGTGCACTGATAAGCTCTTGGGTTTTTTATTTCTTGATAGCCCAGCTGATGGCTTGAATGTTTTTGTGTGCATTGCTAAAGGCTGGTGGAGAAATACCGATTTATCTTTTTGGAAACTCTTGGTAGCTCTTGTGAGCCCTTTGCTACAAGATGATATTCGACAGTGCTCTTTCCTGGCTGAATTTCTTATGGCTTGACTTGTGCTTTTCCTAAAAATCCCTAGTTTTGCAGCTGCTATGAGCAGGCTTAGGAGGTGCTGTGCCAGGTCATGTCTCAGGTACCTTTGTTGCTGTGGTGGCAGCCCGGCTGGGGATGTGGCTGCTGCACTGGTGAGCTCCCCGGAGCACTTGCCCCACTCTGGCTTGTGGGGGTTTAACTTGGGGTTGCAGTCAAGACACTGCCGGCTGTCTTCTTTCAGCTGGATTTGCTGCAAGAATTTCAATGTAACTTGTTTATCTCAATGCCCCGTTTTCTTCAGTGCTTGAAAACAAAAATTGTGCAATTCCAAATGTAAGTGCAGGCTGGAGGGAGAATGGA
>NW_010225439.1:0-4460 GCF_000690775.1 Eurypyga helias | reverse complement strand
CAGGATGTGCTTTAAGGTCCCTTCCAACCTGACCCATTCTGTGACTCTATGATAACATGAGTAAAATGTCCCCATCAGACACCACCTGGGTCATGCTGTGTCGGCACTGGAGCTCCCCAGCGCTTTGGGAAGCCAAGCAATTCTGAGGCGATGGTCTGTTGCTCGTGGGAGGCTGCTGCGTGCCCACAAGCTGCCGTCTCTGTAGTACCTTCACAGAATCATCTCTGGGCTGTGGGACTGGCGTTCATGCTCTCCTTGCTGTTCTTTCACCTGCTGCTTTTTAAGTCCAGAAGTAGGACAGAACGCAGCTTTTTTCCAACCCCCCCGGAGGGGTTTGTAGCAGGCTGACAGCTAAGGCAGTTTTTATTTTTGCTACCTGTGTTTTAATGCAAATTAGAGCTGCTGGCCCAGAAGGGATGAGGGATCCCCTGTGAGGGAGCAGCCTTTAAAGAGACTTTTGATATCAGGAGCGGGGGTGGTAACTAGTGCATCCAAGCTTTCACTTGTCTCCTGGCCCTGGGGGAGGAAAGAAGGCTGGAAAAACTGCGACATGAACATAACAAGTAACATTGAGAGCTACAGTTTTTAAACTTCAAGGCTTGGAAAATGCCTGAAAAACAAATGCCTGCATGCATGGGAATGAAGTTTTCTCCTGAGCCTACAGCAACACTGTGCCTTTCTTCATGTAGTTTCCTCGGCACAGTGTTTGCTTACATCTCCTTGGAGCTGTGGCCGACGGTGGTTGGTCAACAGGGTTCTGCTGAAAAATCACAGAACGAACCTGGGTTAAAAATCTGCATCAAATACCAGTGGTCCAAGTGTCTCTTCCCAGAAATTAGATGGGCATCATAGGATATCGGGGAGGAATTCTTCCCGGGGAGGGTGGGGAGGCAGTGGGACAGGTTGCCCAGAGAAGCTGTGGATGCCCCATCCCTGGAAGTGTCCAAGGCCAGGCTGGATGAGGCTTGGAGCAACCTGGGCTGTGGAAGGTGTCCCTGCCCATGGCAGGGGGTAGCACTGGGTGATGTATAAGGTCCCCTCAAACCCAAACCATTCCATGATTCTATGAAACAGGCATTGCAGAACACAACAAATCGAAAAATGTTAGACTTCAGCAATCCATCATCCCGTACTCAGGGAAGTGAGCTGACTTTTGGGACTATAGATAGAGCTCATACAGCACTATTAATAATTAATTACACAATATTAATTATTTTTAAGTTTCAGCATTTTTCTGCTCATCACACTTTGGAAATACTTGGCTGGAAGGAAATGTACTTTTGGTGTGAGCAGAAAGGTGTGGCATGTCCCCTGCTCCAGGCACTGCAGCTCAGCCCTGCCGTGGGGTGTCTGTGAGCACAAGCCTGGCCACGGCCAAGCAGCATCCATGGGAAGCTTGGGAATGTGGCTGTGTGGTGCAGGGGGGAGGCAGGGACCCAGACACACACAGCATCGGCCATGGGTCATTCATCTGAGTCTTCTGTCCTCTCGGAATGGAGGTGAGAATCTGAACAGAGGATCAGTTCTTCATCATTTAAGCAAAGCTGCCTGAGCGTCCGGTTTGGAATTCCCAGCCTGTGGTGGGGGAGAAAAATAAGTGATACCACGTGTGTTCTGTGCTGGGAAACCTGGGACTTGTTCACATGCCCAAGGAAGGCAGTGCTGTCTGAAGGTGCTTGGTCTTGCCCAGAATTAGGCAGCAGAAAACTGAAATATTCTGCTTTTAATCAGACAATTACGAATGTAGCATCGTGTACCTTATGAAGTTAAAGGGCAGATACCCAGAAGACTGGTACTGAAGACACGTCTGTATCTGTATGAACTGACCTCCTTCTCCCTTGTAGGTACACCAGCCTTGTCTTTGGCCCAAACCTTTGGGTCTCTGGGCCAGCTGAGCCTCAGGACCCTCCTCTCCTCCCCGAGCAGTGTCGGGCCAAGCTCTCCTGCCTCCATTTCTCATGCCAGGATTTCCGTTCTTACTGCTTCTAACCCAAATGTGATCCCCAAAAGTATGGAAAGGGTTTAAAGGAAAAAAAGTAGGGTCTTCTCAGTTTGACAGAGCTTGAAGTCCCCCATAGAGAACCCCCCCAAGGCTGCTGGAACATCACTGCTTTGCAAGCTGGGAACTTGTATTTGGAATTTCTTCAGCCTCATTTCTGGGTGTAGAAAACCTGCCCTTGCAGCTGGCTCGGTAACACAATTCCAGCAGTCTTGCTCAGAGATGTTTTAGTCATCATGTAAACGAGTGCATAAATTTCTAATTTTATGCATTTTGTTTTTTATCACTTCCAAAGACGAGACAGAGTAACTTGTATCATGGCATTACCTGTATGCTGCACGGTCACTGCTGACCTCGAGTCTTTATGGATAATAGCTGCTATAAAAGTCCAAACGCACTTTAGAGCCTTCACATTATATTCATCTAACAGGAACATTTCAAATTTCACTGTATTAAGAGTGTTTGGGTTGAAGTATTACTTCCCTTACTGGCAAGTATTTTATAACTGGGGTCCTGGATGGTGCTGTGTGTATGAGAGTGCCAGTGGATGCATTGCCCTAGAAGACCTTTGGGGTGTTCTTTCTCTTTAGAAAAGAGGAATTCCGGGGAATCAAGGTTTAATTTTACCTGGCAAGGGCAGGAGTGACCCAGCAGCAGATGGCACAGGAACAGGCTGCCTGGTGTTGGAGCTTTAAAAACAGTTAAAGGTTTACAGTGTGTAGAGAGTGCAGCAACTCAAAGTGTTTATAATTCCGTCTCTGATTTGAGCTTGATGTATTCTCTGAACTCTTTTCTGGACCTCAAACCCTTGTAGTTCTGTAGCATTTGAAACCAAGAGCTGTAATAATTTGCCGTGCAAGAGAGAACAAAAGAGCCACAAGGTTTTGAGGTGGGCTGGAAAAACAGTCCCTGACAGTAAAGGCCCTCAGTGCTGGTGTTGAGGACATAAATCTGTATTTCTTGTACCCGGGGAGTGACCTGGTATCCTACCCATGGGTTTCCTGTTTACGAGGGCAGAGGGAAGGAGATTGTTGTCCCACCCCTTTTCCCCCCAGATGTTATCAAATGCTATGTGAGAGTGGGAGTGTGCTGAGCAGCGGGGATTTAAGCCAGGTCCTGGCCACCACCCGTGGTCAAGTGTGGTCAGTGCCCTGAGAAGAGTTAATAGTGCAGGATGGCCTGGCTGCTCCCCGCGGTGCCTGGGGTAGGGAGGATATGGAATGGGTAGTCCTGACCTGACATCATCTGACTGTGGGTTGGCTGGAGTTGTGAGGGTCATCAAACAAAGCAGATCCCAGATCCACAGTTTAGAAGAATTAATTTAGAAATTATTTTTTTTCAATTTAATTTTCAGTATGCCATCTATAGGGTTTGGAAGGCAGCAAGGATTCCCACGTGCCTGAGGAGCCGTGGTCTCTGGCTGCAGTCCAGCATCAGGCTTGCCATCCCTGAGCAAGGATATATCACTTTTTCTCTATTAGCTTGTATTTGACAACTTCTTCACTAAAACGCTCCGGGCTTTTTAAAGGAAAAACAGGTTAAGACCACCTTCAGTTTAGAGGTGCGATGTCACCTTGTGTGATTATGAGCAAGCCTCAGACCAGCAGCAGGGAGCATTGCTTACGGGTACAGCCCCCATGGGGCCGTCAGCTGGGGCGTGCGGGGCCGTAAATCCGCAGCGTGGACCCCCTCGGACACCCCCAGGCACCCGGCCGTCTGTTGCAGCTGGTGTTTGAGACCTTCCGGGTGCACGAGCTTCTCAGATCCTCTCAATTTTGTGCAAAGCCCTTTCCCATTAAAAAAGGAAAGGGGCACGTGGCGGGAGGTGAGGTGTTTTAAATCAGAACCCGAGCAGGGGGCAGGATGCCCTGCCTTCTTCAGAGATAACACCATTATGTTTCTACAGGGAGTCGCTGTGGTCACAAACCTGTTTGAGTATTTGTTTGCCTTTTTTTTTTTTTTAATTAAAAAGCTAAGCTGAGAGGATTACATAACTTTATAAAACCCAAAGTGTTGAGCTAGAGTATTAAGTCATATTATTTAAATTAAAAAAAAATCAAACATCACTTGGAGCTGCAAAGTCTGGTGGGGGAAGGAGAAAGGGCACTGGCGTATATAAATATATTTACAGATCTTTGAAAAAATTTAAAAACATCCCAGTTCTTATCACTCCAGCTTAATCATTTTTAAATACACATATTTTTGATTTAGCTGTTTACACAGCTCTCTGCGTTTTTTTTGACAGGTTTAATAATGTGCTGTGAAAATCCACTGAGAGCTCTGCCCTCCCGTGTTCTCAGACACGTCAGTTAAAAGCAGCAGCAGGCTGGTGCTGCCGCGGTGGGGGGGTGCATGGCCCATCGCTCCATCCTCAGTCTGCACTTAGAGCATGAGGTTCTTCTGCTGTCGTGGGTGTCTTTTGAAGTAACCAGCTGTCTGGTTGGGTCAGGACAGGGTTAGT
>NW_010225438.1:0-662 GCF_000690775.1 Eurypyga helias | reverse complement strand
CTTACCATGCCCTACAGCCCCCCCCGGCTCCATCTGGCTAGGGGCAGCCCAGGGTCTGGCTTCCCCTCGCAGGCAGGGTCAGGTCAGGGGTCAATGCATTTAAAATTCCTCCTGGCTCTTCAACTCCGAAGAGCGGCCGGGGCGTGCGGCGGCAGCGTGGGGGGCACCCCCCGGCACCCCAGGCAGGCAGCATGCAGGGGGTGGGAGGGGGTGTCTGTGTCTCTATATGTGTGTGTGGTCACGTGAATTCATGTGTATGCACTTATAGAGGTGCGTGTATATGCACAGGGACCACACACGTGTGCACGCACGCGGGGGAGTGTGCAGCGTGTGCATGCATGTGCATGCCTGTGGATTCGTGTGTGTGCACTCCCGGGGCCGTGTGTGTGCACGGCCATGAGTGCGTGTGTGCACACCCACATCCGCTGATGTGAACATCTGTGTGTGTTCATGCACACGTATGGGTGTGCATCTGTGCACGCGTGTGCAAACGTGTTCACACATGACCCTGTCCGTGCATGTCTAAGCACAGGGGGAGTGCGTGTTTGTGCCTGGGGGGGTGTCAGTCCTGCGTGTAGGGGTGTGTATGGGAGTGTCTGTGTGTGCACGGCTGCACGCCTGCGTGGGGTGCAGCGATGCCCCCATGCACCCACCCAGACGGC
>NW_010225437.1:12469-14337 GCF_000690775.1 Eurypyga helias | reverse complement strand
GCTTCGGGCATCGCCTGCCTCTGCGCGGGGCTGGGGGAGCCGTGTCCCCAGGACACGGGCGTCAGGATCCACACAGGCATTCATCTCCGTGGGCGCAGGGAAGCCCTTCGCCCTGCGTCGGAGCAAACCACTCTGCTGGCCTCCCGCCCGCGGCTGCCATGGATACCATGTAAAGCTCAGCGCTGGCGCTCCCGAAGTTATAGGAACTCGACATAGTTCTCGGGGATTAATCCCGTCTTGCCGTTGAGGGTCCCTTCCAGCCAGCCAGGCTCCTGGGATGGATGAACTTGAGGGGAGAAGGAAAAGGCAGGTTACTACAGGAACCATTTATTTCTGCTGGGTAGTGTCAGACGGAGCAGGGCATGCCAGCAGACAGGGAGAAGCTCATTCCCTGTCATGGAATTAGAGCATGAATCCAACACAACCTCCCTAACGTAGCAAAACCCTTCCTTATCTGCAGCAGCAGCTCGGGTGGGGGGTCCCTGGCTCCAGAATACAGAGTTTTCCATTTCAGAGGTGACTGCTGAACAGTTTACAACACACATGAGCATCCCCCTCCTGACCCAGGACTCTGACCATCCCCGATTTCGGACCCAGGACGTTCCTCCCATGTAGCCCTGTAACAGAGGGACACAACTATCAAGTGCTGGAAAATCCAGGTTTTGTATAGCTAAAAGGAAAAACCCTACGGAGTCCAAATGCGCCTCCCAGACACGGTGTTATTTACTACACGGGTGCCACTCGCCCTGGGTAGCAGCCCCCCAGTTTCCCAGTCGGACCGAGATGCTGCTCTGCCACGTGTGACCTCCGAGAACCTCCTAGGCGAACCTGCCTCCGAGTATTTCCAAGATCCATTTGCTCTCCCTGGGTTTTACAAAGCCCCTTCGTCACCGCAGGACTTCTGCCAAGCAGTGCTCTCCCTGACTCGCTTCCCCCCGCCAACGGGAGCCTCGGCTCCACTGCGAAGTGACTGGAACACGCTGTATATTTTTTCTCTGGAATAATCCATTGATTTTTATCTTCCAAACACAATGTGTTTCATTCAATCTCGCTCCCCTCCTAGCTGCTCCAATTCCCACGGGCTCTCCAAGGGGAGACCATGTTTATTTATAAGATATCTATGGAGCTGCTTAGGAAAAGTATTTTCTTTAATTCACACGTATTCATTCTCTTCCCCTTTCCGCTATATTCTCATTCCTATCCCAGGGCAAAACCAGGGCATGTGGTAGCAGTTTCCCAAATGACAATGCTTAGCATGTAAAAGGAAAAATTACTTGGAATGTGGTAAAAAGTCTTTACATTGGGATTATAGCTAAACCAGCGCTGCTTAATTCCACGGGGCGCAGCCTCTTTCCCAGGAAACAGAAAATCTGCGTTCATTAAGATCACCTCCAAAAATCCGACTAACCAGAGCCCACCTATTCCAGCTCCCAAGCAGCCAGAGGGAAAAGGCACCTGCTGCTTTTCCACCTGCTGCGTGGAACATCCTGGCAACTGCAGAGAGTATTTCTGGTGCTGATACTCGGAAACGGATCTCTCTGCCCAGAAACCCGTCGAGGAACGGCCCCGTGTACAGCAAGCGCTGGCGTCGGTCAACCCTGCACCAGTGGCTCCCTGATGTGCAGGTGAAGGGCCCACGGAGCACCCCGCGCTGTCTGCGCCCATGGGAGCATCCCACTCCGCCTGCACCCACGGGAGCACCCCGCACTGGCCGTGTCCAACTGAGCACCCCACGCTGCCCGTGCCCATGGGAGTGCCCCGCCGACCCGGGTGGCAAAGCTGGAGCGAGGTCTTGCCCTCTGCACCAGGGGGAAGGATCCCACCTAATCATCCCTCCTATGTCACACGTCTCCCTTGGGATGAAATAA
>NW_010225437.1:10494-12434 GCF_000690775.1 Eurypyga helias | reverse complement strand
ATCCTAAAGTGGATGATCAGCTGATTTCAGCACGGATACTAAAAGGAAGGCAAGATCCACCTCGGATTTAATGCCTGTGTTTCAAGCATTTCTGCTTTCTTCTTCCATGGGATTTCTAGTGGCAATGGGATAGTCATTAAACATGGGACTGAAAGGAAACCCATGAATTCAGAGTCCAAACCTGAGTCCAAAGCGCTTCCGGTAGCACTTCCCTGGCAGGCGAGGCGGGTGGCAACGCCACGGCTGTTAGGATGCTCATTTGGGGTGCTACTACCCCCCCGGTATGTCCCGTGTGCTCCCACCACGCTCTGTTCCTGCTCTGCAGCAAACCCAGCTCCGGGCACGGAGGAAGCCGGCTCCTACGGCACTGGGCACAGCTCTCCCAATCCCATCTTCCCGATGCACTGGGAACTGCAGCCCAAACACGGGGCTGAAAAATGAGCCGGTCTCCTCCTACTCCCAGGAGGCAGCCGGCACGGCCCCGTGCCCTCCCCGGGGCCAGGGACTCACCGTTATCAAAGACGGTGCCGGCCGTGAAGGAGAGCTCCGAGTCGTGCTCTGCTTTGCAGGCGTACAACGCGCGGGCTTTCCGCAGCGGCGAGCTGCAAGGAGAAAGAATTTATTGGCACAAAAACATCTTGGCTCGCACACAACAGCGGGGGCTCTGTGTAAGCGGTGCACGTTGAAGTGGGGTCCAAGGACCCCCCTGCAAGGGTCCATGGTTACACTGCTCGGGGGAAGAGCGAGGAAGACACCAGAGAAGGCTGAAGGCTCTCGGGAAAGAGCCCCCAGCGCCACGTTTCCCCGTGCTGCCAATCCCAGTCCGAGCCCCGCTGGCACCAGAGCTTGTGCCGCGGGCAGCCCCGAGGCAGGAATACCCAGGAGAGCTCCAGGTGCTAGACTGGAGTACAGCAGGGAGCTGGAAGTGTTTTGGGAGGCTCTGAAGGGCCCCACCAGCCCCACTCCAGTGCCAACCCCAACCCTCTCCGAGCGCAGCCGGAACCGCGCAGAGAATTTTGCAAGGAAGAATTAGCGCTCCGGGAAGGGCATTTCAAAACAGAAAAACAAGTCGGTCCATGAAGAATTTGCTGCACTTCTTTAGGGACTGTGCCTGGAGATAAAAGATTTAACAGCTGTTAGCTTTTGCCGGGGAAGTGTCCATGTGCCCGCGGCGCGGGGTGTCAGAGCAGAGAGCCAGACCTGGAGCACATCGCGGCAGCCGCAGGGAGGGGACGAAGGACCCCCAGGACCCCACCAGCGACGTGCAGGCTCGCAGAGCCGTCCCCTGCGCCCAGAGCCTCCCACCCATCCTCTCTGGGGTTGAGCAAGGCTGGTGGAAATCTGGGCAGCTGCCATGCCATGGTGACGGTGCCAACCTGCCCAGACAGGCTGCTCGGCTGCGGTACGGCCGAGCGATGCGACGGAGGAGCCCCCAGGAGCTGCTGGAGTGATGAACAAGGTGCCACCCTTTCCCAGTTCAGCGTTGACACCAACTTCTGTCTTCCTGAGGACTCGAATTTATGCTGAATCCTCCCCACGCGAGCCCCGGTAAGCGGCACACTCACGGCAAAGGCGGTTCACCTTCCCACAGAAACTGTGACCCAAGGAAGGTGTGAATGGCTTTGGTTTTGCTGGGCAGGGAGCCCCGAAGCAGAGGTCCTTCCCCTCCAGATTCCACCTGCCCAACACGAGCAGCCACCCAACAGGTAAAACCCAGACTGGGCAAAGACTGCTGCCGCCCTAGAGAGGGTCCTTCGCTGCCAGGGAGGCACGGCTCACGCACAGTGCTCGGGCAGACTTGTCAGATGGAAAACAGAAGGGATTTGGGGACTTACTACCTTGAATTACTCAACTTGTTTTTCTCCCCCCAAAATGACCTCTGCAGCCCAGCGTCCCCGCAGCCCCCAGCTGCCCCTTTGCCCACTGGCCATTCTCCAGGC
>NW_010225437.1:0-10414 GCF_000690775.1 Eurypyga helias | reverse complement strand
CCCCCTGCCCTTGTGCGGTTTTGGGGTTGATGTGGAAGGAGGAAGGCTGCTCGGATGGTATCAGCCTTTGCAGCTGTGTAACATCAAATAAATCACCCTGCCCAGCTGGCAGCCGTGGTGGAGGCAGCGTTTGCACGGCTGTAGGTGCGGAGCAGGAGCTCGGTCTGCGCCTGTAACCAGCAAACAGGTTGGACACATCTGCCGGGGAGGAGGGACTGGTGTCCCAGCTCCATGCCTGCGCCTGCCAAGGGGCTGGAGCTGTGCTCTGCAGGGGACGGCAACTGTGCCGGGGTGGGCTCGGGGGAGAGACATCCTGTCCGAGGGTTTCTCCACAGACCAGGGATGGATCATCCACAGACCAGGGATGGCACTGCCCCGGCTTCCCCAGCGTGAGCATCCCCTGGTACCTGCGGCTCAGGACCTGAACGCTGCCCCTCGTGCGCTCACCGCACAACATCATCTCTGGTGCCAAAAGCCACGGGACCCCTCAGGCAGCACCCACTGCCGCCGTGCCGCAGCGTCTCCAGGGTCCCACTGGGAATCTGCCCTTTGTCTGTCCGTCCGTACCTTTCAGGACCCATTTCCTCAGTGATACCCAAGCACCCAAGACAGGGGCACACAGCAGGCAAATGCCTGTGACCTCCCCATGTCCATTATCCTCCTCAGATTCCAGAAAAGGAAGGGGAAATGGCCAGAAAACGAGGTATCGCAGCGCTTTACAAAGGCTCGTCATCCCTCGCAGCCCCCCGGAAGGCACTACACTCCTTACCTGTTGCAGAGAGAACTAAAGCCAACTCCAGGCAGCTGAAACGGCTGGGCAAACCCCCAGGACCCACCGGCACTGCGAGTGGGACCTGGGGGGCCAGTGGGTGCCTGGCAGGGGGCTCAAAGTGGGGATTCAAGGGGTATCCCCTGGGGCAGGAGACATGTGAAAGCTCCTCTCTTGTTGAGTGCAGATAGCTGTGTCGGGGACTTTGAGCGGGATGCAAAAGGAAAAGGAAAAGTGAAGTGGGGGGAAAACCGAGGAAATCAAACAGAAAATAGCAAAAGCAACAGAATGCAAAGCGAATTCTGCAACAGACCTGACGGGGGATGAGTCGCTGGACGTGGAGGAGGTGGGCATAGGACTTGATGGCGCGGAGAACATGGGCCAGGACGGTGAGAGGGGTGACGTTGGGCTTGGATTCTGAGGGCTGCAAGACATAACCAGATACCTTATCAACGTGCAACCACAGAAACAAACAGCAACCGAGAGACAGTCAGACGACATCCGACGACAGCGAGTGCCTTGGGAATATTCAGAGCATGAGACACAGCTACGAAATGAAGTGCCAAGACCTTGGGAAATGTTTCAAGGCCAGATCTGCATTTCTCCGGACAACAAGAGCTGGATCTTCCAGTTAACCCCCGTTCCATCACCCCGCACAGCGAGCCAGACTCCCCACGTGTGGAGGGCTGTCTCGCTCCCCACTGCTGGCAGCCCAGCCACTTACCTGCCTTGTTTTACTTCCCCCACAGTGGCCAGAAACGGTTGATGGTATTTTTGGACGTTAACGCTGCCTGCAAGCCACCCTTTGGCATGCCACTCCTTGCGGTGTCAGTCTGGGTCCCGCTCCGCAGTGCCCGGCCACCAGCGCCCTGCTGACATTTCTAATTGAAGGGGGCTGGGAGCCAGTTCGTTATCCACTGCAGGGAGCCAGGGCTGGCATTTCCATGCTCTCATCCGTCTGAAGACAATGAGCAGGAGCAAATCTCCCGCCCACAGCACCACGCAGGACCAGAGGGTCATGCTGGGACCCCAGGTCATGCCAACGTCTCGCAGCGAGGTAGCCAGGGCTCCGGGCTCCTGCCGTGCTTACACGACCGGCACTCGAGAAAATCATCGGGTTTTTTTCCACGCTTTGCATCAAAGAACTGTTTTTCTGCAGCAAACTGCTCTTGGTTCCTCACTTTTAAGCTACTGCTGTCAACTGAAGTTGAATCAAGTTACTGAACTAGTAACTGCATGGCAGAAATCAAGTGAGAAGCGTTCAGTTCCTTCAAAACCGATCGATTCAGGTCATTCTCAGGTTCACCAAAAACCAATTATTGTCCTAAAATACCAATTTGAGTCTGATTCACCTTCTACTGTCTCTGTGCTTATCAAGTCATCTGTATTCTCTATCGATTCAGATTGTAAACTCCATCCCTGATAAAACACCAGAAAAACCTCTCTACACTGAAAATGCCTCTGTAAAAACAACAAGTTTGGTAAAATCATTGTGACTGATGGTTTTTTTCCTGAGAGAGGGATGATACCTCTGATCACATGGGTCTGTGATGAGGTGTGGATAGAGTGCAACCCCCCAGGGCCATCTCCATCCCCATCCCTGTCCCTATCCTTATTCCCATGTCCATCCCCATCCCTGTCCCAAAGCTGGGGGCTCCTGAGGGAGAGGGAAGGGATAGAGGGAGGAGTTCCAGAGCACACAGGAAAACCTCAGCCCTGCAGTAACATCGGTTTACGGGTCCCACCGGAGCAAACGGACATTGGAGGGAGGGAGGGAAGGAGGGAGGGAGGGAAGGAGGGAGGGAAGGAGGGAGGGAAGGGGCTGCCCCAGGACTAACAGCATGTCAGAGGCCATCGCTTCGTCTCTGGTCCCTCGTCTCAAGGAATAGGTACTTCTCAGAGGGGAATGGGATGGAGTGGTCAAGCTGCTTTCTGACAGCACCAGGCTAAGTCCCCAGGCGGAGGGAAAGGTGGTCCCTGTGCAGAGAGGGGCACAGCCCTCCTGCTCAGCTCCAGGCTGGAAGTATAGTTCATTCCAAATACCTGTCTGGGATTATAAAAACGTCTTCTGGAGATGTTTAACTCCGATTTCCTCATCACCGTGCAGTGTGCAGTGATGCGCCTCCTTCCCACATGAGGAGCGTGGGCCAGTAGCCAACTTGGAAGAACCCCCGCCCTCCAAAACAGATGAAAGCAACCCCCTCCCCTCCAAAATTATCAAAATGGGCAGCACCAGCACACACACCACGGGACGAAGCGTGGGCAGGGGCCAGGGGAGCCCTGGCTGCCTCTTAAGCCTTTAAAGAAACGATGAAGCCTCTGTAACGGGCTGTTTAATACCTACCAGATCCCAACCGCAGATGATCATTTTTCAGCCCCCAGCTCCGTAAGCCCAGAGTAAAATGTTTCGTGTATTAACAAAGAAAAGAATCTAACAAACGTTTTCCTTCCTATTCAAGCTGAATGTAAACCCTCAACCTCTAACATTTAAAAGGACCAACCTTCCCCAGCATCCACCAAGGTCTCTAAGAAATAATCAATCTTGAATTCTTTTAAATTCCTTCCCTTCAGTTTGAGTTAGAATTTAGCAGCTTAAAACCAAACTGTCACTCCTGGCACAGCTTCTCTCCAGCTCCTGCATCTGGGCAACCAACACCCTGAGCCTTCCTCGCCTGCACCCGGCTCGTCTCCGGGTACCTGGGCCTTCCCCCACGCCAGCGCTGGCCAAGGAGCCGGAGACTCTTGCCGGCGGTTCCCGTGTGCCCTTCCACGCGCCCGCGAGCGAAGCTGGCAGCCGGCACACTCTGGCATTCCCTGGTGGTGACGACTCAAAATCAAAAGGATAGATCTGTGGATTTGGTCCAATTTCTTGGGGGAAAGTGTCCATGCCATAAATATCACCACCGCGATGGCACCCAGAGGACACTACAGAAGGTTAAATTGTTGGCCTGAACTCCTCTGAGGTCCTATCTGCTTAAGGGCAAACTCTTGGCTTCTTTTCTCGCAGAAGCTGTCACCGAATTCCACAGAAATGGAGGATTTCCCCTCATCATTACGGGCAATGCCTTTATTCCACTGGAGGATTACATGCGGACAGAAACGCGATACAGCAGCGCATCCAAACTTTCATGGGGGGGGCTGCGGCACAGGGCACATCCACGGGCACATACTAACAGAACTCCTCAAAACACTCTCCTGCTAACTGTCACTACACAAACCCAATCTTTCTGCATTTTTCTATCCTCAAAATGGTCACTCTTGAAAAAATGAGTAATTACTGGCATTACTGGGTCTTTAACAAACCTGTTAGACATCGGTACTTACCATTTACGAAAATCTATTTCCAACTTCAGTCAGAAGGAGGTGCTGCCAAGACCACCACAGCAGCCCACACCGCCAGAATTAACCCTTCAAGCGCCACTTCTGCTGCTTTTCCTTTCTAGTCGGTGCAGTTGGCCCAGCCATTCGTGGTGACGTCCCACCTGAACGCCCCACGCTATGCAGCACACCATGGCAGGGCATTTTGGCTTATTTTATCCGCGCGTAAGCATGCCTCTGCCCTCTAATGGAGAGAGCACGGCGGGTGCAGTTGAAGACAGCAGCATGAGGACATCTCCTACACGTTAGTACTGCAAGAAGAACCGCTATTTTGGAAGCCAGAGCCTGTACTACCTGTGAGCAATGTTCTCCGGCTCTACACAGCCACGCTACTCGCGTGAGCCTCCAAGGTGGCACACGCTGCAGGGCAAAGGTCTATCTCCTGGAAGGAGGAGGACCTGCTAGGTGTGCCTCTTGTCTTACTGTGGCCTCTCACCCCTCACGCAGCCTCGTCCATCCAGGTCATCTCAAAAATGACGTGGCCTGCTTCCGGCATGAGTGTGCTGCAGCAAGGAGCGCTGGGAAGCAGATGTCCCGGCCTCCAGCCCCGGCACCAGCAAGGTTCCTCCCTACTGGACCATCTGCAGGGCAGGATGAGTCTCAGGACAGCTTAGACACCTCTAGCCATCAGCCATCTCCACCAGCTACAGACCCAGCGAGCAGGGGTCTCTAAGGACCACAAAGGCCCTGTGTTGGGATAGGTGAGAGCACAGCATGGCCCTTCCCAAAGAGATGCTTGGCCCACAGTCAAGGTGGGCCTCGTAGGGGACAATGAGCCAAAACGTGGCTGGGATTGTCCCTTGGAGAGTGGCCACCGCCACCCACCAGCCCTCCCACCGTAGCTCCCACCTCCTCTGGGTGCACGAGGACATCTTGCTGGGTGTGCCAGCGACGGTGCGTGCAGCGCGGTCTGCTCCCCACCCCGGTCCTCCTCACCGCACGACACAAAACCCCACCGCACAGGGCTGCGGGACCAGGATTTCCCAACACGCTTTCTGAGATGAAACAATTTTAAAAGAATGCAGCTCCCCTACTCGTAAAGTCACCTCTGTCATCGCTCCAACTGCGCAGTCTGCTACACTAATTACAGCGCTTAAGGCAATTAATATGATTCTCAGAGAAGAGAGATATTCCAGCGCTGTTGCGGTACAAAAGCCTTTCAGCAAGAACCAGCGCTTGGGCCAGCCTCTAAGAAGCTACCAATAATTTGGATTTTGGTGTCCTTGGTGGCAAAGAAAACACTCTCCGTGCTCACTAAAACAACTGAGAGAACTATGAACTAATGACAGCGTGTGGATTTTTGGAGACCATCCTGTTCCAATCAGGATGCTCACAGGGAGATGAACGTGGTCCTACCGCGCTACCCCTGGGCAGCCTCGCGGTGCTGCTCCGCAAGGCTTTCCAGCACATTTCCTCAAGAACAAAGGGATGTTTCCGGACCCTGCCTGAGCTGGCCCTCCCAGCACCTACAGACCGCGGGGCTGCGATGCTCCTAAAGGGTTCGTCTCCCTTCTGTGACACAGAGGTATTGCTTTCCAGAGCCACTGCGTGGGCATCACCCTTCTGAGCACCGCGGCTGCAGGACCCTGGTCTCGCTGGAGAAGTCAGCGCACGCGAGCGAACAGGCTGTTCCGAGGTCTCTGGTATTTTGGAAAATGGTTTTCTTGTAGGATCCAATTTCCTTTCTGTTTCTCATGGAAAGAGAAGAGGTGGTGAGAGGCTTTGGGGAAATGCTGGCTGCTGCCTGCTTTCAGTTCTGCCTGCAGAAAGCAAATGTCATCCGGACCATGGGGGTTTTTTTCCCCCTTCTTCTTACTCTGGAGGACTTTGCGAGGGGCTCTGCCTGTTGGGTGCATAGTGGGAAACAAAACAGAGAGAAAAAATGCTAAGAACCAAAAACACCACAAGCAGGAAACAAAGAAGTAGCTAAAATTAGGGTCTTCAGGGACGGCTATGGACCTCTCCCCACCAGCAGCAGCATCTCTTGTTTCCAGTCTCCAGTCTCCTTTCCAGTTGCTGTAGCTAAAAAAAATCTCTTTTCTAAACCCTTTGTATAACCTGCCCCTTTCCAATTCCTCTTCCTCTGCAATCTGCCCACCCAGGCTGCCTCTGGCACCTCCTCTGGATGCTCAAGTCCTCCCGGCATTCAGGGGTCTGAAGAGCTTCTCTCGGCAGGGTTTCCAGACGACTTCTGCTGCTTTGTTCTGCCGGTTGAGAGGACACCAGGCCCACTTCAAAAATGTTTACAGCTTGTTTATTTTTGTGGAACTCGGGGCTATTTCTGACAGAGAACATCTAACAGCTCTGAAGGGGCATAGTCTACTGACTGAGGAGTTAAAACCCTTTCATGAAACGACCTCAGGAATAAATAACAATATTCCCATTCTGACCTTATCAATACATGAAAATACACTGAGAACCACCCACCCCTTCATCTGCTCTGTTCCTGTAGAACAAAGCTGCAGAAGACAAGGCTCTTCTCAAAGCTAACCAGAAAACAACAAGTCTCCCAGCATCATTTAATCCCGAGGCACTTAAACTCTGCTAACACAAGGCCAAGGTTGCAGCTGACCCACGGACACGGCTCTGTAGGATAATGAAATGGGAGCAGCCTTGGGTTGAGAAGCTCATGAAGTTCATGCAGTGCTGCACGCCCCAGCAAAGCTCAGTGTAGACGGGCGGGCTCGAGCATCACCTCCTCGGCTCCGCTGGCCACGGCAACGCGCACAACCCTGTCGGCGACCACAAGCTGCAGCCTGGCAGGGTCCTTCCTCTGCCTGGGACTCTACACGCAGGAAAAACCTCTCCAGAGTTGTTCTCTCGGGCGCTGCCTTGCTGCAGTCAGTCAGGTGGAAAACAACAGCCCACTTTGGGAATGCGCAGCCAAAATGCGTTGTGGTCAAATGTCCCTGGACCAAACAGGTCCAAAAAGTTAAACTTCTTCATCAGGGACTTTCCCACTTCTCCATTTATTAGTTTGTCTGTTTCCAGGAGCGCAGCGTCTTCTTCTCAATATACGGATGTGTCCCCCTTTGCACTCCTGAAGACACCCAGCACACTGCTTCGTCCCGCTTGGCTTATCTCCCATATGCAGAAATTCCGCTTTTTTAGTAATTTTAGTATTTCATATTTGGATTTTAGTAATGTTAGTGTTGTTTTTTTTGTTTTGTTTTGGTTTTTTTTTTAGCAATTTCATAAACCATCTAAAAGCTTTTCCACTTGAATAAGAGAGAGACTGGGAAGAGTCCTGACTTTGGGAAGGAGAGCTGGAGGTTTTGTTGTCCCACTTAAGAGCCATTTCCATTTCCAAATGCAGACAGATGACGCTGGATGTTGCAGAGGGATGCAATGACATGGCTGTTTGGTAGAGCCTGCTGGCACGAAGCTGAGAGACTGATGTTAATGCTGGAGAAAGGCTGAGTGAGTAAGCAAAGCGTCAGAAGCGGCTGCGTTTTCGGCATGCGTAAGCCTCGGAGGCACGGCAGGAGCGAAGCTCGCCGGACTGGCGTTGCTGGTGTCTTCCCCATGGGGTGGGATCCAGGCGATGGGAGCATCGTGCCAACGGAATACGGAACCGCACTTCAGCAACGCTCGTGCAAATCATTTGTAACAGAGAATTTACAGAATCCCCAGCAAGTTGCCAACCCATCAGTCACCGCCTGCACAGAAACGCCGTGCCAGCACCGGAACTGGGACAGGCAGGAAGAAACGGGGCCGGGCAACGAATAGAGGCAACCACGGGTCCACATTACCATGTCCCCGGGTCCCTCGTGGCACCTAGCCGGAGCACAACACATTCCGCCTCGTTCCATCATTTGCTCAGCAGCTGTATTTTCTGCACTGTGCCCCCCTCTCTGCTCAAAGGCCTCTCAGCAGACTAAAAACCAAGCTGGCAGACTTTGTGTTGATGCAAATGCTTTCGAACGGTATTAAAGCTCTTAATTATTAATAGAAAAGTTGTAATGTGCCAGTAGGAAGCCAAACGGCAGTTTAGGAGGGAAGTGTTGGTAAATCAGGAGCCAGCGTCTTAGTCACATCTTTTCCATCACGCCGCTGCTTCTAAGACATGAGGTAATTCTGCAAGTCTGGCTGCATTAGTCACCAACAAACTGCATTCACAATGAAGGAGAACTCGACAGCCCTCCAGAAACCTCCTATTTTTCTCTGGCATTCAATCCCCTGCCATCTTACATCCTCCAGAAAAGAAAACTTCTCCCATCTGCCAGCCCAGCAACCGTATGGATTTCATGGGAAATGAAGGCAATTAAAGCCCTGTGGGATCACAGCCCCCAGATCAGCTGGGGGGTGGTGTGCTTGGTAGGATCAAATATTGGAGGTAAACACATCCTGTGCACAGGGTGGCCTCGCTTGGCTGCCGAGCGCGGAATGCCAACCGCCAGCAGCTCAAACCTGCTGTATGCCTCGACACGGGGAGTCAGTGTGCCGGGAAGCTGGCGATGGGTAACGAGGCTGTCCTTGTCCCCCTGATCCTGACTGCCCCAACCCTCTGCTCCGGGAGGACCTGTACCACAGCACCAGCCCCGCATCACCCCATCGCCCCAGCCCCGAGAGGCCGCGGCAGCCCGGCGCTGGGCTCAGGGCAAGGGGAATCCATCCTTATTTCCCAAAAACCAAACTCCCTTTTGCTGGCAGAGATGTTCTGCTGCAGGAAGCCAACAACGGGGCGAGGGATTGGCACAGGCACCTACGGAGGGAAATGCCTGGAGCTGACTATTTTGCCCCACATGCTCTCAGAACCCTAGTGTGAACCCCAAAACATCCATGTTCCGCAGAGAGCCCAGAGGTCAGACACTGCAGGACGGCAGCAGCAACCCGCCCCACAAGCTGTTGCTGTCAGCTCTCGGAAGGAAGAAACGTTACTTTTACTTTTTAAGTGATTTCTGGAAATGGTCAGAAAAGCTACTCCACACCGTAAAAATTCATCCCCGGCTATGTCATCCTCCTCACATAATTTAACAGAAGCCATCTCCAGCCTCAAACCCTAACAAAAAACAAGGAGCGTTCAGTTAAGCCTTCATCAAGCCTCACAAGCTAAAACTCTTATTTCTGTACTGTGCAAATATTCTTCAGGCAGGGTAAAAAACTAACACCTGCCCACATTAGGTCACACACGCGGGGAAAACCAATGAGGGATATTTCGGCCTCTAAAGCGATTTGAGAATAATGGGGGAGTGAAGTCCCTGCATAACAAATTTTCAGCATTTGCTTGATTTGCCTGATTTCCTTCTGTGTATTTGTTCTTGCATGGCTTTGTTTTGCAAGCATCCTGCAAACATCAGTTACAGATCAGCACATCTCACTCCAAAACCCAAAGACACAGAAATGACCCAATTTGATCTTATTTATCAAAAGAAGTTCTGTCTTTGGTCTGTTCTTTCTTTCCTCACTTGAAAAACCCAAACTTTGCAATAACATTTTTGCCTCATCGACTCCTATCAGCAAAATCCTCCCCCTCCAGTTGCACATCCCCTCCCAGTGCAGCCCAGCTCGGGGGTGTGAGCACAACGACCCTCCCAGTTCACTGGCCCAACCTCAACTCCCCCCCCCTGCAACCAGACGTCCAACCGCCTGCCTGGAAACCCCCTGGGATGGAGTCTGCAGGGGCTGCTACACGTCAGCAGTGTTACACCCGCGGCAGAGACCCAAAAGACCCTTTTTATCACCTCAAACATAACGAAAGCCACAGAAAGACACATTAAGTCCCATCTTGGGCTGCCATACTTAGAGCTACAGATCCATTGGACACAGATGGCACACTGGATGGAGACGATTAGTTGGTGTCATTATGTGAAGAAGTAGGGGTTGGGGGGCAAACCAGCATGGGCTGGAAGAGCCCCAACCCCTCTGTGGCCCTCAACGAAGAGCTTGGAGGCCAACGAAGGCCAACGGAGCCTTGGCCGATAGAAACCCCTTTGCCTTCAAGCTCATGTGAACATGCCGGTGCCCACGGCAGGGGGTGGGACTGGATGGTCTTTAAGGTCCCTTCCAACCCAAACCATCCCGGGATTCCACGACACCCTTCCGGACCAAGGCTCTGCTCCTCCGAACAGCAGGGAGGTCGGGCGAAGGCCGTGCTGCTCCCCCAGGGCCGATGCTGTTGGCGAGCCCGCGCCTGCCGCAGCTCTCTCCGCACCCCCGGGGCAGCCCGCAGACGGATGGGCACCCCAGCTGTGCCTGAAGAGGGGGTGCATCTTCCCTGCTCCTCAGATCTCCCCAGTGGAGCAAGGGTAGGGGTTTGTTTTAAGG
>NW_010225436.1:0-766 GCF_000690775.1 Eurypyga helias | reverse complement strand
GCAGTGGCCCACCTCTCTAGCCTGTAAATGAAAATGAAAACGGAGACTCTGGGTGGATGTCCCTGACTTACGTAGAGACCTTACGTACACACTTTTCTGAGCCAGGTGGTCTGACGACAAAGGGTCTTGTAAACAAGAGCTACGAGGCCTTGGGCATAGGCAAAACTCCTCCTCCCTCATCTCCTCTTGGATTCCTTCTGCCGGGACAGGACGGGGTACTGCAAACTCTGACCATCAAGCCAAAGGCTGATTGGCGCCCTATCCCGCGTGCAAATGGAAAGGATCCTGTGGCTCCTGCCTCCACCTACCAACTCCTTCCCTGCAAGGGGAGCCAGGGGGCTGGAGTGGCCATGCCCAGGCCGCATCTCTGCCCTCCCTGGAGGTTTCCCTGGTTCGGGACATCCCCCTGCACACCACGCTAGGGCACTCGGCCGCGGGCCGTGCCTCCCAGAAATGTGGCCGGTAACTGCATGAGTGCACGCCTGAAGACCCAGACACCTCAAAAGCTTTCTTTAGCCTCGCTGCTGCTGCCGTCGTTTAATCCCACACAGCAACTCAGGACCACACAGCCGCTCGCTCACGTCACCCCATCGCCAGTGCAGAAGGATTATCGCAGGAAAAGACAGGCAAACTCGTGGGTTGAGATAAGAACACGTTCATAATTTAACATAATTTAATAAAATAGTCCTATTAATAATGCAAATAATACTCACAAGGCCAGTAATGCATCATGAAATTTATTCTGACGAGCTGCACCGCGATGACA
>NW_010225435.1:5473-12265 GCF_000690775.1 Eurypyga helias | reverse complement strand
CCGGGGCTCACGCCGGCTCCAGGGGCCCACTCGCTGCCAGAGCCTTCCCGGGGGCAGCTGGAGCCCACAGTGCTGCTCCTGCGCTGGAATCACCCGTCTCCATCGCTCCCTGGGGACATCCCTGCTTGTGCCGTAGCCGTCCCTCACCTGGAGTGGAAGGTCCCTCCGGGCAGGGTCTGGGCCCAGCCATTCGTGCCCGTGGTCCTCCTCCACCTCGGAGCCCGAAGCGAGGACTGGAGCCGCGGCTCGGCTTTGCCATGTAAGGGAACAGCCAGTTCCCACGTGAACTGCTGAGTCCTGGCCAACCCTGCTCTCCAAATATTTATATATCCCATTACTGTTTACATACGAGCCTGTTCTCCCGAGGTGTCTCCTCCTTCCCCCTTTTCCCCCAGTGCTCCCCCTGCTCCATCCCGTCCGATGCAGCTATTTCAAACGCAGTGCTCTGCTCCCATTACTGCTTGATTAATTTGCAGGGAAAGGCAAAGCTCTCCTCGGGGAGTAATCCAAGCCACCGGGCACGGCAGCCCGGCGAGAGGAGACTCCCAGAGAGACCCGGCACATGGCAGTGGGAAGGGGGTAGGGCAGAACCTACTTCGCAGCATCACCCGGCCGAAGACGGTGTGGTCCCGGTCCAGGGTGCTGCAGTTCCATCGGTGGTGCCGGAACTGGTGCTGGCACTCCCGGATCCACTCCTTGGCTCCCTCCCCGACCGACTGCATGATGTCGGGGTACCTCTGGCACAGCTGCCGCTGCTTGTTCACCAGCCCGGGGATGTTATCGCAGATCACCCTCGCGCCCAGCGCCCCGATGTACCTGCGGGAGAGAACGGGGCCGCGTTACCGGGGGGCAGGAGCCGGGTCTGGCTCCCCAGGTCCTCGTGCTGCTGTGGGGGGGTCTTATACCGAAGCCCAGCTTTCCCTCCTTTCTTTCTGGCTGTGTCACAGTGGCTCTGGGCTCTGCTCTACCCCACAGCCGCACGCCCTGGGTGCGGGGAGCCGCGGGGCACGGAGACCAGCCTGGTTCAGACAGGCAGGACACAGCGCACTGCTGAGCCATCACAGCTTTGGTCCGTCTGTTTAACAAAATAATCCCGAGCTGCAGCAGCCGGGGCGGGGGAAGCTCTGCAGAGCCCCTCTGCCCCAGGAGACAGCCAGTATAGCCAGCCAGTATCGGGCACGGCAGGTCCTGGAGCCCACTCCCCCGAGAGCCCCTGCGAGCTCCTGGGGCAGCAGTGGAGGAACCTGCTGATGTGCAAAACCTCCCTCCTACCCTCTTCCCTCCATCTGAGCCCCTCTCTGATGTAGGGAGCACAGCAGGATGGAGCCCAGCAGAGACCGGTGCGACTGGTGCGGGGTCTGCAGTGCCTCCTGCCCCCACGCTGGCTGGGGCACCCTGGGACAACGGCCCACGGGACAGGCACCCGGCGATGCTCAGGTGAGGGAGAAAGAGGAGCTTCACCTCTTCTTGCTGCAGTCCTTGTTCACACCGTTTTCCCCCAGCAGTCTAGTCCTCTTTACGTGCTGGTGAACATTTACGATCATGCCATGAAGGTGGATAACCAGGAGAATTAGGCTTTTTGTCCTGCCTGTCCCCTGCCTGCATCCCAGTCCCCTCCCTGCAGCGGAGGGTGGGAGCTCGGAGCAGAAAGACAATGTGCAACCAGCAGTCTGGTAGAGCCTGGCTGAGCCCCATGGGCAGCCTTCCACGGACACAGGGGAGGGACCCCGAGCTCTGCCTCCCCCCAGCCTCGCACCAGCCCAGACAATAGCGGCAACGTGGAATTTTCCATCCCGGTCAGCCCCTGCCAGGCAGCGGCTGCTTCTGCCGGAGGATGATGCTTGCCACAGAGTGCGGAGCTGTGATTCTGACTGAAGGGATGAGGTTTGGGTGGGATTCAAATTTTTCAACCCCCCCAGACTGAAAGTAAGAACCTCCCTTTAATAACAATAAAGAGCAGTAAGCTTGGGCAATATTTCATTGTCTCTCTGGCCGTGTTCTGCCACTTCTACTGGCCCCGGAGAGAGCTCCCAAGCTCAGGAAAGCCCTGCAAGCACGGAAAGCGATGGGATCCGTCCCCTTTTTTAAAATACTTTGTTTAAATGCTGGCAGAAGCACAAGGTCATCTCAGGCTGGAGCTGAGGATAATAAACCCGGCTCCCCGTGGCTTTGCGAGCCCCGACTCCAAGGGCCCGCGAGCATTATTTTCACAGGCGTGCTCGCCAGCCTTTCATCCCGAAGCAGTGGGACAGGGGAGGTGATGGAAGCCCGATAGGAAAGAAAAGCCAAGAGGAGCTCATCGAACAACGCTGACCGTGGGCGTTTAATTGCCTCGCTCGTGCTGGGCTGCGAGAGTGGCTGGTTCCCTCCCGTGGCGAGCAGGGCTGGGGAGCATCCCGCGGGCTGGGCGATGGCACAGGCCCGTGTGGGACTGCAGAGATCCCAAAGGGGGGAGCGGGGCCCTGAATTCCTCTGCCCGGTCCCAGCGGGGATGGGGACAGCTGGCGTGTCCCTGCCTGCGCTGCCCAGGGCTGCGAGGGGGCAGCTGGAAGGCAGCGGCGTTGCAGGACAGAGGATGCGGCAGTGGCCAAAGCGCCTCTTCCCTGGAGGGAAGAGATGCTGGGAAGGCTGGAAAAGGTAAAATGTTCTCCCTTCACCGGGGGCCTTGTGGGAATCCCATCCCCTCTCGGCCTCCAGCGCTGCTGACTGCAGCACCGGTCCCTGGTGCCGGCGGTGGGCTGTAAGCAGGGCTGGCTGTGGCTCCACGACCGGAAAACCGGCAGATAAAGCCCCAACACCATCCCCTGGGAGACGGAGATCAAGGAAAACGCTCCAGACAAGATAAACACCAGGCACTCCCTTTTTCACACGGTGAGCTAATTACTTCTCCTCAATTCTCCTGCCAAATACCCAGATCAGAGCGAGCGTTATCAGCAGGAGAAAGTGGAAGGAGGGCAGGGCGAAGGGCACCGACCGCCGCCGGAGCATCTCGCCGTGCAGGGTCCCAGACCCTCACCGGGGTCGTCCGCCGGAGCATCTCGCCGGGCAGGGTCCCAGACCCTCGCCGGGGTCGGTGGCTGCGTCTCCCCTTATGGCTGCAAACCAGCAGCATATTTGCCGTGGTACCTACAGGTACCCAAATCCATCCCCCGATTGCTGTGGTGTCAGGAAGTGGCACGGCCCAACAAGGGGGAAAATTCCTCAAGTGGCTTGGAAAGGCTGCGCTTAGCGAGTGCGAGGTCCCCCATTGCGTGAGAAATGCTCCAGTTGGGCTCGGTTACTCTGAGATGGAGCGAGACAGGGAACAGCAGAGAACTCTGCCAAGCGGGATTTTGGGAGGGAAAAAACCCAACCGTTTGTTTTGGATTGGTTAAAGCATCCCTTCTGATTTTATTTCTAAAAGTCCATGACATTTTAAAAACACTGAAATGGGAAAGACAATGGATGTTCTGAGAAGTCCCCAGCTGCCTTATCAGAACTTCAGTTTCGAAAAATTAAGTTTGTGCTGGAAGGAGCAAAATTCTGTGAAATGCTGTACTCTGGGGGAATCTGCATTTCTGCAAGGCCCAAGTTCACAAAAGTCTGAGAGGGAACTGCTCCTGATGCTGGGGGCTGCATGGTCGGGGGGAGAGGAGCAGGAGCCCCTGAGAGCGGGGCAGCTGGCAGCGAGGAGGAGCTGGGGAGGGGTCAGTAATTAGGTGGGTGTGGGGATAACGATCCCCCACCCTGTCAGATGGGGGTCTGTGGCATGCTGCCTCCTGTTAGGCCCTCACTGGGTGTCTATAAAGCCCCCACGTTGCCCTGCTCAAGGCAGAGCTGTTTGCCCAGCTCGGGTAGGGGGGGCTGGTACCCATCCCCAGCTCGGGCAGGGGGGCTGGTACCCATCCCTAGTGCCACAATATTTACTTCTTGCGAATTGGGGTGGGATCACAAGCTTTCTGTGTTTCCTGTTTGCTCCTGGAGTTCAGCTGCCAGGAGCTGGGGGTGAAATTCCACGCCGCTGCCATGGCACTGGATCTCTGCCTTCCCATCCCATTCCCTGCGAGGAGCATCTTGTGCGGCGGCCACAGAGACCGGAGACTCCACGTTACCCAGGCAAGTGTTCCGAGTGATGGACGTGAAGCTCCTGGCCCCCTGCTACCCCCTCTCTCTGCAAGTCCTTCTCTCAGCTGAACCCAGCTCCTTCCCAACAGCCCGGCAGCGCCCCGGGAACAGGAGACAACTGTCACATGTTGGCTCCCGGTTGCTGCTCTTGTCCTAAGAGTCTGCTGACTTCGACTCTTGTAAACAAGCACAAACCCAAATTGCTTCTAAGATAAACATGCAAATCGGAGGCAGACGCGTCTATTTACTTGGCAGCGTGCGTTCTGTGCTAACCCCCTTCCACGGCTTCCCTCCGGGCCCTATGTGTCCCGCTCCCGCGCTTCCCACGAGAGCCTGCCCGGCTTCCCAAAGGCCTTGCAGACTCCTTGGGGTGCTCTCGCAGAACCGTGTGGCTCATGTCATGCCTCTGCCCTCAGCTCAGCCTCCTCCGGAGAAAGTCTCCACAGCTCAGAGCTTTCCTACCCACAGCAGCTCTCCTCCCTCCCCGTGCGGCTCCCTGTGGGTTCAGAGGGGATCCCCACAGTTCCATGTGGGCTGCGAGTCCTTGGGATCCGGTCCACCTTGTCCCAAGGATCAGATCCCAGTACGCCTCATCCTTACCCATCTTCACCCTGCTGGAATCTTTTTCTGGATCAATAACCTGTGCTTTTTGGCCCGGACACAGTGTCTGCAGCTTCCCAGTTGCTGAGCTCTAATGGGAAAGACCAAAAGTCTCGGGAAAAGCACTGTACCCCGGGTGGGGAAGTGGGGGGACAAGAGCATGGCCAGAGTCGATGGGAGGGATAGGCTGCTGGGAACTTCTGCTGCCTGGGCCAGCCTGCCCCAACGCTCTCGGCAGAAGCCTGGCCCGGAGAGCAAGCCGGCTGTGTGGCTGAGGAGGGGCTTCTCCGGCTCCCAGGAGCACCAGGCTGTGGTTTCGGGGGTTTGGGGGCTTCTCTGCAGAACCAGCGGTCAGAGGGAACCATAACTATGCAGGAGGATGCTGCAAGGGGGATTCAGTTTCCCTTTCATCATAAACGGTCTCTGCAAACCAGACCTGGGCCACCTCCAATTCTTTTTTTGTCCCTCAGAGCTGTCGGCAGTGATTTTGTCTAATTGCCACAACCCCGTGCTTGTGGGGGCAGCTCTCCAGCCCCGAAGAAGCGATGGCAGCGAAGCCCCTGTGCGCACCCCGCTCCCACCGTCACCTGCGACACGGCGTTCCTCCGGGGAACCGGTAAGTCAGCGCGGCAGAGGCGAAGCCTCGCACCCCTGCGGCATCCCAAGGGGCTGGGGTGGGCGTTACAAGGGAATACGGGGCTGCGGGAAAGCTCTGCATTCCCTCCCGGAGCCAGGGCTTGCCTCGGCGCATGGCATCGTGGCGGGCGCGTGCCGGCGATGGGTGCTAGGTTGGGGCATCCCGAAGAGCCAGGGTCCTCTCGCGCCGCCTGCCCGCCCCGGCTTTGCAGGACTCTGCCGCGGCTGCCCCCCGCGTCGTGGTGACCCGGCAAGATCCGAGACCAGGGGAGGCTTAGCTGGGCTCGTGCTACCGGTCTGGGCTGACGAGTAGATACCAGGTGGAAAATGCCTCTTGGAAAGTGAAGTTTTGAGGAAAGGGAAGCATTACATGGGAATGGGTACAATTCAGGGGAATGGGAACTTGCTCTTGTCACTTCTCCGTGGCGCCAAGGTGTTGCTGAGCAGTATGCCAGTGCGCTGATTCCTTTGGAATGGAAGTTATACTGGACACACTGCTGCACCTAATACTTCATTTTACACCATTCTATATGGCACTGAAATGCCTATTTGAGCGTTACTTTCCTTCAAGGGGGAAATTCTTGGAACTGGTATTCTCAGGCAAATCTCAGAATTCTTGGTTTTGGGCTCTGCTGTAGAATTAAAGCAGCTGCTGAAATGTTGGATATTCCTACTGCGGGGAAGTCAGGGTCGCGCCAGTTCCATTAAAGGCACAGTTTTAAAGGGATCAATACAAAAAAGAGGGTAACTAATACCACTGTCGTGGGTGAACTGAACTTTGGGAGGAGGATGTCGGCGCAAGCAGCTGCGATGAGGCAGCGAGCCGGACGGGGCTGCCGCTGCGGCACACGGAGAGCTGAGGCACGAGGCCTCTTCCCTGTCACTTGTCAAGGCAGAGAGAGTTCAGGGCTGAAACACGATGGCAGGCTAACAGGACTCCTTCATGCCACTTCCCTTCCCGAGGATCCCCAAACCAAATCCCTGGCTGCCCAGCCACGCCAGCTTCACCGGGGCTTCCTAGCAGGCTGTGCTGTGTGGCAGCACGGGGAGGGCTCCGAACTTGGCCAAACTATATTGAAAAAAACCAAAGAAAATAAAAACAAAGCAGCAAGAAAGCCAGAAAAGCAGCAAGGGGTTGTTCCATGCCCCTCAACTCGATACCCTCTGATGGTCACCTCCGATGGCCTCTCCCACCCATGATGACTCAGGCCAGTCACCTTAGTGGTACCAGAGGCTGCTGGAGTCCTCCTCCTGGGAAAACGGATTCATCTCCCCATTGCTCCCATAACCACTTTGATAGTCCTGAAAGATCAGCTCAGGAGCCAAACAATCTTGGCTCCTGTTCCCTTCCCATCCCATCGAGTCGACACGAAATCTGTATTTTGGTGGGAGGCTGGAAAGCCCGAGGCTGCTATTGGAGACACCTCGTTCGGATAGGATCAAACATCCCTG
>NW_010225435.1:2651-5448 GCF_000690775.1 Eurypyga helias | reverse complement strand
TCCCTGATAAAGAGCAAATTCCAATGCGCCTGGCAGCATTTCACCTCCTCCAGTTCCCTGCATACTTCCCAAGGATGCTGCACTTGCCTTCCTCTGCCCTCCCTGCCCGTGGGCAGACAATTTATAGCCCAGCGCGGAGCACTTTGGGTTGCAAGGTGCCGAAGACATCTGAGATATTATTTTATTATTATAAGCCCTGAGTATTTTATTAAGCCCCACTGGGAACGGGGCCATCCTGGTCTGCTGGAATTGTTAACGCCTTGGAATGATTAATAGTCCTAATTTCCTCGCTCAGAGCCACTACTCGGTATGTTGAGAGTGTTAGTCTCACTTGAGTAATTTTTAGTATCACGATGCTGAGCCGCTGCTAGTGCCACGCAGGGTAGATATTCTTCGTTTTCTCCACCATGGCCTTTCCGTTCTTTGGGCCACCCGTCCCCGCGCTGCGTGCCTTTGGTTCCCTGTCGGAGTCCCCTCGCCCGTGTGCGGTCAGCGGGATGCGGTTTCCGCGGGAAGGACTGAGACACCCGGGAGATGCTGAGCCCCCGGGGTGTATCGGGTGAGCGGCGAAGCCCCGAGTGCTCGGGCCACGGTGGAGCCAGGGGAGGAGTGAGGGTGGGAGCTCATAAAAGCACAGGGAGAAAAGGACCCCGGTGCCTTCCGCAGTAACGGCCAAGGTCTGCTTCAGCGCTGGGGGAGGGCTGTGCCCCAGAGGCACTGGCGATGTAGGAATACAACACAAATCGCTCATCAAAAATATGCCTCATCCTTTTTTCCCCCCCCCTTTCCCTCCCAAAATCTCAAAGCACTACACAAAGAGGTGGGGAGGTAGGTCTGGGGGTAAAGTAGGGCGGATGATTCTTCCCTGTCCGTGGCGTATCCTACCGCAGAATGGCTGAGGTTGGCAGGGACCTTAAGGATGACCTAGGTCCATGTCGTGTGCTCAGGGCAGAGGCTGCGTGTTTCTGCAGGACCCAGCCCCAGTCTCACCGTGGGCTGCAAGCGCTGCTGAAATCGCTGTTAGGGAAAGTGAACGCGTTTGGAAGAGCAGAAGGGCTTTTTCTTCTGCATTGCTCTCTAAGAAAGATTTCCTATAGGTGAAAGTGACCCTAATGAAAAATGAACTACAAAACACAATTAGGATTATTATAACGGCGCAGAGCGACTGAGGGAACCCATCTGTTCGCCACCCCCCAGCCGAGAACGCCAGGGCTGCCGCAAAGGCCGCGGGGTTCACTCTCCATCAGTCTGACGTTACTTTAAAACTGATTTTTCAAAGCGCGGCCGCCTGGACAGCCGGAGCTGCGGAACGCCTCGGGATAAAGACTTCCTGGTCGTTGACCTCCTGCTTTTATTGCCACGCAAAGCGCTCTGCAACAACAAACCCACAGCCGGTGTGAACCCCTGGGGATGCCCCGTGCCCCGCTGCACCCCATCTTCTCGTTGAGATGGTGAGTGCCCCCCGGTACCGCACCTGTGACAGCCCTGGGGCTGGGACCAGACAGACCAGGAGCTGCTCTGCAGCGGGGCATGCACGAGGTGGGAATGGTTTGTCCGGGGCGCGGGGTGGCATCGGGAGCTAGGGACATGCGGTCCTCGGAGCCGCTGCGCAAGGTGCTGGGGACTCTGCTAGCGAAACCCTCCTGGGGCTGTGGGTCTGCCCTTTGGGACTGGCATGGGGGGAGGCAGCGCGACCCCCGCGCCCCAAAGGGTTACACCGACTGGCTGCGGAGCGCCTCGTGCAGCTGTCTTCCCCTTGGCTTAATTTCAAGCATTCCTATTGATGCTATTTCCCCTCCCACACACCTCAGTGTGGTGCCTGTTTAAATGAGCCCCCCCTCTCCTGTATCCACGCATAGACCCGTCTCGATTTTTCCACCCCTCTTTGTGCCCACCCGCTGCACCTGGACCAGGACCCGGGACTGGATGGCCAACCCCGGAGAGGTGCGGCGGTGGGAGCACTGCTCCTTCCCACCCGGCGTGGTGGGCACGTCCCCTTGACCGCCTGTGGTGCGGGAGTCCTTGCCAAGCCCTCGGGAAGAGCTTTGACCCCAGCTCCTGGGGTTGCTCTGCAATGGAGGGTGCGACGGGCACTACTCCTTCGGGATCTGCCCCAGGGGTGTTTTCCCTGCCCAAGGACATAGACCCCCTTCCCTGGCCAAGGAAGAGAGCTGGACCGTGGTGGCTGCCTGACAAGGGACTAGAGCATCCCTAGGGGTGCCCACCCAGCTCCATGCCCCAGGGAGCCATGGCTGCCCCAGGAGCCCCCGTAAGCTGCCAGTGCTGGGAGAAGCCCCACGTGGCAGCCAGGCCCCCGCTCGCTCCCCGACCCGCGCCCAAGCTCACGCTGGCCTTCCTTCCACAGATTTGTTTTATCTCTTTGGGAGCCTGATGCCTCCCACTCCCATCTGTTCCAGTGCCAGATGAAATTAAATATTTGGAGTTTCCAAGGGCTGTGGTTAGCAATAAACAAGTTAGCTAACGAGGATTTGGTGCGCCGGGGGGCTGGGGGGGTTCACGTGGGCTTGCAGGCGAGCGGGTATGTGTGAGGGTGGGGTGCAGGGGTGTGTGCATGCAGCTTTGTGTACATTCTTCTTTAACCAAACCTTCCATTTCAAATGGTTTTCCACCCCAGAGCAGCCGGCAGGGCTCTCCATGGCAAGTAAACTCTACTTAGTTATTTACACCGCGTTTGTTTATTGCACAGTTGATGTTTATAAGCAACATTTGTCCAATCTTCCAAATCTTTTGGAAGGAATTTCAGAGGCCGCTTTTGGGGCCCGACGTCCTCTCGCAG
>NW_010225435.1:2371-2594 GCF_000690775.1 Eurypyga helias | reverse complement strand
CCCTGCCAGCTCGGCGCCCGCCCGGGAGAGACGCCCGTCTCCCTACCCCGGCACACTCAAGTCTAAACGGGATTTAGGGATTTTCCCGTTGCATTCCTTCTTAATTTCTGTCTGTGTTTCAGCTGGTATTTTGTTGCTAAGTAACACGTTACAGTTTGGGAGCATTTCTGCATGGATGCTGCTCCCCACAGCCACGGCCGCCCCCCGGCTACCCACAGGCTCC
>NW_010225435.1:1727-2226 GCF_000690775.1 Eurypyga helias | reverse complement strand
CCGCCGGCCCGAGTCTGTCCCCTCTGCCCGCTCGCCGCTACGTGCTCAGAGCACATGCACACGCGCGCGCCCACGGCCACTTTTTCAAGCGCCAAAGTTCACCAATTCCTGGCGTTTTTGCGCGGCGGCGTGGGCCACGCCTGACGTCACTGAAAATTAATAATTTGCAGTTGTTTAGAAGAAACATTTGGTTGATATTTCCTTTCCATGTACTGTGATCAGAACTGACCCAGTTTTTTCTATTAATCTACTTTAAAAGTCAACTCTGAAAATGAGAAGCATTTCCTCTATTTCCACAAGTTTATTGTGTGTGAATCCCTAGAAGAATTTGGCAATAATAATAAAAATAAGGAACGATGATGCACCACCAAATGCATTTACTGCGATATCAGTAGTGCTAAAGGGACCTATGTAAATCACTGAATAACTTTTTCCCAAACCGCAGCCGGTTGAGACCATTTTCAGTAAAACGCCATCTCATCCAAACACGCTGTTTTAT
>NW_010225435.1:1343-1609 GCF_000690775.1 Eurypyga helias | reverse complement strand
CTTTTTTTTTTTTTTTAAATCACACGCTTAAGGTCCCCGGGACCGTTTCTGCTTTGCCAGAAACGTTCCAAAGCACCGTGCCCGGCTGCACCACGGCTGGGGAGCTGCCCGGCCCCGGACACCCCAGGCTGGGCTCCTGCCCTCGGGGGGCTGCCCTGCTCGCCGTCCCCCCTCCACGGAGAAGCTGCCAGCCGGGGAGCCGGTCTGCAAGCCCAGAACATAAACTGCTGCGGGAGCGAAATCGAGCTCCCTCCAAATAAGCCACA
>NW_010225435.1:0-1329 GCF_000690775.1 Eurypyga helias | reverse complement strand
GTGGCTCGTTTTCCTCCCGCTTGTTGGGAAGAGACGTGTGCTTGGAATTAGGGCAGACACCGCAGCAGAGTCGTCGTGGGCAGAAGTGGGGTACAGCAGCAAGGAAAATAGGTGTTTTTCACACTCTTCCTAAAGAAAGAGTTTTCACCCTTCAGCCAGCACCCAAGCGTGTTACCAGAGCTGCCCAGCTCTGCGGATGATGCTGTGACTGCTCCACACCTCCTCTTTCTCCAGCTACTTTACCCCCTGTGCCCACTCCTCAGCTCTACCGAGCTTCTCCTTCCCTTGCCTCCTCGATAATGAAGTGCAATAATCCAACTTCTCCGCTGCCCTAAGACCCTTCCTTCCTCGGCTTTTAGCGTATCACCCCTCTCCCCGATGCCCTCCCGGCTTTGCCTGCTTTAGGGGGGGGCAGAGCTGGCGGCTGGAAGCCGGGCCAGTGAGTCTGTCGACTTGACACTCTCCCAAGGAGACTCATGTTCCACCCAGTGATTTCGGTTCCCCGTGGGCTGCAGGAGATCCCTGGGCATGGCCTTGGTAGTTTGCATCGCAGGTGCCCCCCCAAAGCCCACGTTGCCCTCCGGACGAGGATCCCTCCTCACACGATCCACCTTTTGCGCCTGGTTGCAACCCGCTGCCCGAGCAGCAGGTCCCCGGGGCTCCCCACTCCCCTCCAGCTTTCCCGTTTGCCTTCCTCACCCTGGAGTCGCTCTCCCGGGAATGCCAGCATGGCCATACACCCAGGCATGCTCTGGAACACCGGGAATACTTGTGTTATCAGCATGGCTATCGGGTGCTCACGGGCCCTCTCACCCTACTCCGGGGTAGCTGAGGAATTCCAGAAACCCCCCTTCTCTTTCAGTGTCAGATGGGTTGAATTTGGTTAAATTCTGCTTCATCCACTGCAGCAGGCTAAGGATGCAGAGATTGGCATGGAAAACATCGTTTTCCACAAGATTAGAGAGGGCTTTTACAGGGTGGGGGACACTACAGCTTTTCTGCAGCAAACTGTCTTTTTCTCCAGTGTTACTGAACTACACCGTCGTCGGGGTCACTTGGAAAACTTCACACTCCTTGTTTTCCTAATTATTCTTGTTCTGCAAACAGGAATTTTCATTCTTACAGGAATTGGGACGGGAGGGGATGAATTTCCCTAAGGCTGGTCTTTCCTACGGCACCAATTCTCTCTGTTACAGAGCCTCACCCAGCCAAGCAAGGGAGAACGGACTTCGCCAGCTACGAGAAACCGGAATGCCGGGGTAGCACAGCAGCCCGTGGCGACCCGGGAGCTCCAGCGTGATCCCGGGATTGCCGAGGGTGAGTCGGGGG
>NW_010225434.1:0-698 GCF_000690775.1 Eurypyga helias | reverse complement strand
GGGGAGGTGTTTGCTTTTTTTTCTTTCCCCTCCCCATCCCCCCGCCACTCCTCCCCCTTGCAACACCCACCACCATCACCACGGAGGTAAGAAGAGGAAGCTGCAGGATCTGGGCTGTAATAAGCAGGAGGATAAAAAACCCAATCAAATAAATACAATTCCACATCGTATCTGAGTTGCTAAACTAGGGAGGATGGGAAGGGGAAGGAAGCGCAGGGGCATTGCAGTGCGTGGATGGGTTTTTCATTGAGGAGAAGAAAATCCCGGAGGATATTTTGTGGTTCGGAGCTGTCGCATCGAGATCGCCGGTGTTTTGTTTTGTAGGTGCCTCTTCACCGCTATCCATTTTTAACGGTTTGATGTATTTTCACCAGTAGAAAAATGTACAATACTGGAAGTGATCAGGGGGCGGGGCAGGGGGAGAGCAGCTGAGCCGGGCTCGTTTCTCTGCGTTTCATCATAAGGCTTTTACCCCCCCCCCTCCTCCTTTTGGTCTCCGTTTCAGCGTCAGCTGTTCTGAACCCAGCAGAGCGGTTTCCCTTAACCGAGCTGGAGGGAGACGCTGATCGTCTCCTTTGGACTTGTTTGGGTTTGGGGTTATTTTTTTTCATGTCTGATGCAACTGAGGTCTCGGAAGAGGAATGGGGCTGTGGTTCACCGGTCGTGGCTAGCGAGTGGGGGGTCCGGCGGCGGGAAGG
>NW_010225433.1:0-4249 GCF_000690775.1 Eurypyga helias | reverse complement strand
TAACCGCGACTGGGTGTGCAGTTCTTTGCCTTTTTGTTGTGTCATTTTTCTCCACAAACTGATTTTCCTGCTTGGTGGCCAAGAAACCACCATTCTTTAGAGATCATCCTGCTCTGTTGTCCCTCTTACTTATTTCACATGAATAATTACTGACAGCCACCTCTTCCTCTCTTAATCTATGGAACAGATTTTCTTTCAGGTGATGTAACCTTTTTGAGAGTAGAACTATCAGACTATAATTTTCTTTCTCATAATGGCGTGTGGCCACTTTGCCTCTTGGACTGAGCAGTCTGAGAATAACTAGGTCTCCTCTATCTCCCACTTATTCAACAAAGTAGCTGGGTATGAAACAGCATTTTCTCCAGCCCTTTCTTTGTAGAGTCCAAGCTAAAGTGACAATCTCGGAGGTGTTCCTAGTGATAACTGCTACCAGTCCCTGGCATTAAAACCTATCCCAAACAGCTTTTGGGCAGCACAGCTGGAGACAGTGCTTTTCCTTCCCCACAGAGAATGTGAGATCAGGTCACACTTGTTTCCACGCACATGCACGGGTCTACTTAGGCTGTTAGAAATCAGTGTAGAAAAGACATGATGTAAAAGAATGGGAAGCAAATATGGGTAATCACTTTGAAAGTCTGTGAGGTGGGGACAGGAGAGGTTGGACTCTTGCCTTGGGCTCACATGTGCTGGTTTCAGGCAAAGATGAGCCAGCCCACAGTGGCCAAGGGTTTTTGCTTCCTTCCATGGTACATCCGATCAGTGGTCAGGCTGGGTGCATGTGCAGTTTGGAAGGTGCGAAAGTGGCACTGGGGGTGGGAAGATCATTAAAGCTTTTGGGCTAGTTGATAGCTGGGTGGTTAGCTCCTTCTGTTAGCTCTTGGCAGAGGATGAAATGCAAAAATTATTTTAGGCTACTAAGCAATACCTTCCAACATTTGCAGTGGCACTGTCACCAAAAATTGTGAATAAACAACCTCCTTAACACTAATGCAGTATTATGAAGCAGGCATTCCTTATTGTAGCGCTGGGCGCAGAGGGGATATCTCCTCCGAGCATGCGCACCTAGCCCTTCTACTGAGTAGTTCATATACAATCAAAGTATACATATTAATTAAGTTTCCCAGAAATGCATTACATATGCATAAAATTTCTTGGAAATAATCACCACATTAAAATTTCAGTTACACATGCATATTTTGTCTTTAAACTGTATCGAAGGGCTGCTTTTGCAACTGCCATGGACCACCAACTCAAAAGACAAACTCCTCAATGTCCTTGACTCAAGGACTTTGGCGTACATTACAATTTTAACATGTTTCAATACCCCTTCACAATGTATCCTTGAGCATCAGAGCAATAAATCATCCCTACCAAACATCTTAAAAATAGTACCTGGTCAGGGACCTTAGCTCCAATCCCTATTACACATGCTGTAACCACAAAGTCTGTTGAAACCAGTCAGGTTCTTTCTTTGGACAACCTGTTCTCCTTTCCCACTACACATTATTTGAGCCAGTTTAATATTAACATAGTGATTTTCAAAAGATTGAGTTTATAGTGGTATCATTATATGTTCTATTTATTTTTTTGTTGCTGTTTTTATTCCTTACTAGCAGTAGTATTGTTAGTATTACTGTAAGTTTAATTTATATTACTAAAAAGTTCTTATCTCAAATTTTATCAGCTTTCCTTGGTTTGTGGTTTGGTTTGGTATTTTTTGTGACTGCGCAACTGAGTGCTACTTAATTGCCAGATAAGGCTAAACCATGACATCATATTAGACCTCAAAATACTGCAGCTTTGCTTAGCTGCTGTTGAATGGGTTTTCAATATTTTTAAATAGCACATTCTTTTCTTTCACTCTCTCAAATTTCTGCAATTCTTTTCCCCTCTGGCTTGCTTTGCTAATAGTCCTTAGTGACTGCTTTGCCTCAACAGAGGTTTTATAAAAAAGTCTTTAGCATAAATTCCACACCTACACAATGGTAATAAGATTATATTTTCTTAGCTCTTTTTTTCTTGTCACTGTCACCCAAATGGCAGTTCAGTTTCTCTGTTCAGCCACCATCAAACTTCAGCTCAATACTATAATGCCTGAGAGACCTATGGTAGTGGAGAGAAAAGTGATCCAAGTCATTAAAAGAGGAAAAATATAACATTTCAACAAAAGGGTGTGATATAAAAAGAACATAACTAGATCGTTTCAGTTTCTTCTCTCCCTCAGTCCCTTGTTACAACACATGTATGCAATTACAGCATCTGTTGTTCTGATGGCCTGGAATGTAGTACCAACGTCAGTTACGTGATTTTGCAAACTTCGTGGTGTTTAATAATGGGGACTCAAAGGACATTATTAAAATTGAATGTAAATGAAAACTCTTCTAAAAATTGCTAAATAAATAAGCACACCAAATTTACTTTTGTTGTGTTAACAGTTAAGCAGACTGATTTGGCTTGAATAAAATACTGTTCTGAACTTTTTTCATCCTCAGGAGCTTCTAAACCAGAAGTTTAATGTATTGCAAATTAAAGAACTTCAGTGAAGAAGTCATTTCTTCTCTCCACTCCATCCAATTGATTGGACCCACAAGACTAAGCAGTTTTCTATTTTCCATGTTATTAAATATATGCAAATTTGTTTTCTTAAGTCACAGTCTTAATTTAGTATATAATTTGAGTCACAGTCTGCTAAGTTACGCATTTCAAAATTATCCACTAAGAAGGGTAAGTAGGAAAAACATTTTCCTTGCAATGAATTTGGTACATGTAAAAAATATTGGAGCAAAACCACTGTTCCTTTTCCTGTCATTATAGGACCTGGGAAGTGTCTCTCTCCATGCATTTTTTAAGCCACTTTTATATACTGAAATACTGCAATAAGTTCTCCCTGGAGCTGCTGACCACACTTCTTATGCATCCCAGGAAAAGATTATTTTTCTGAGCTACCATTGCACATTACTGGCTCATATCCAATTGTTTGTCCACCAGTATCCCCAAGTCCTCTCTGCAGAGATGCTCTTAATCCATTAATTTCCCAGTCTATACTGATATTGGGGTTTGGCCTGAACCAAATGCAGAATCTTGCTCTTGGTCTTTTTTGTACTTTATGAGGTTCACATGGACCCACTCCTCAAGCCTGTCAAGGTCCTTCTGGATGGCATCCCTTCCTACTAGTGTATCAACTGCACCACTCAGTTTTGTGTCATCTCTGAACTTACTGAGAGTGCACTCGATCCCACTATCTTTCTCATTAAGGTATTGAAGTGTTATCTTCAATATAAATTGATAACACCTGATATCAATAAATAATAGTAATCCTTCACACTGAAGAAGAATAGTGGTTAGAGGGCGTGCAGTGTGTCTATGAATGCCAGCCTATCTCTTCTAGGTCTTCTGTTGCTCCCACTGGTACCTATTTTGAAATTACTTCACCTGATTTATGATGACATGGAAGACAGCAACAAGTTCCTCGATTGTCAAGATTAGAACATCAGTCAACAGGGAATTATCACTTTTCAGGCCTGAGCAGCAGTTGTGATTCTGTAAAGCCTGAATTTTGTTAATGATATTGGTGTCTACAAAGTCATTGCTAAGCTTTCAAGTTTTATCTGGCATGAAGTGAAAAGTGCCAGGGCTAAGACAACCTGAAATTATACATAACCATGAGGTTTAGCTGCTGAAATTTACTGCAAGGATGGAGGACATCTGTGTATTTGCATTGCAAAAGATGCTTTTTTTAAAAATAAAAAAATCAGCAGTTGCCGGAAATAGCTGTGAAAATGAGGTAAGGATGAGCTTCCAGCTGTTAGGAAGAACTGCAGCATCTCAGATTTTCTTTGAATTTTGTTGTTTGTCAGTACCAATGAAGTAGTGGTTACAACCATCACCTTAATAAAGGTAGAAGTGGTGAAAAAATGTAATCCCAAACTTAGAGTTCAATTAAAATTGTCTTTTTCATGTAATTTTTTTGATATATTAATAGATGAGGTATTGTAATCCATTTTGTCAGGGCTGTGCTAGCATGGGTAAACAACACTTACAAATACACCACAGCCCTTATAAGACAGAGTCATTAATCAATGAGAGAACTGGGAGCAATGTGAGTTTGAATATTTGCATAAGGAAATTAATATCAGGTTTCTTAGATACGAAGGAGTATTTTTAAAATAAAACAACAGACATCAATGACATGGAAGCAACAATTCTGTTTTTTCTACTTGAATCTCAGTGGTCACCATTAATGGTTTCA